>NC_140991.1:173837070-174011623 GCF_052327205.1 Somniosus microcephalus | reverse complement strand
GGAGGGGAGAGAGAGAGGGTGGGGGGAGGGGAGCGAGAGAGGGTGGGGGGAGGGGAGCGAGAGAGGGTGGGGGAGCAAGAGGGTTGGGGGAGGGGAGCGAGAGGGTGGGGGAGCGAGACGGTGGGGGGAGCGAGAGAGGGTGGGGGAGGGGAGGAGGGGGGAGGGCAGGGAGAGGGGGGAGTGGAGGGAAGAAGTAAAGCAGGGAGAGATGGGGGAGGGAGAGAGAGGGTGAGGAGGGAAAGAGTGAAGGGGTGGGGGACAGGGAGGGAAAGAGTGAGGAGGTGGGAGAGCTTACCTTCTTCCTTCGCAGGGGTCCATCGGGCCACCTTCCCCCCCCGTCGCGCTCTCTCTCTTCCCCCCCCGTCGCGCGCTCTCTCTTCCCCCCGTCGCGCTCTCTCTCTTCCCCACCCAGTCGCGCTCTCTCTTTCCCCCCCAGTCGCGCCCTCTCTTTCTCCTCCCCCAGTCGCGCTCTCTCTTTCCCCCCCAGTTGCTCTCTCTTTTCCCCCCCGTTGCTCTCTCTCTTCCCCCCCAGTCGCTCTCTCTCTCTTCCCCCCCCAGTCGATCTCTCTCTCTCTTCCCCCCCAGTCGCTCTCTCTCTCTCTCTTCCCCCAGTCGCTCTCGTCTCTTCCCCCCCAGTCCGCTCTCTCTTTCCCCCCCAGTCGCTCTCCCTCTTCCCCCCCAGTCGCTCTCTTTCTTCCCCCCCAGTCGCTTCTCATTCTTCCCCCTCTTCGTCCCCCCAGTCGCTCTCTCTTCCCCCCCAGTCGCTCTCTCTCTTCCACCCCCGTCGCTCTCTCTCTTCCCCCCAGTCGCTCTCTCTCTTCCCCCCAGTCGCTCTCTCCTTCCCATTCCCCCCCGTCGCTCTCTCTCTCCCCCCCCAGTCGCTCTCTCTCTTCCCCCCCCAGTCCGTCTCTCTCTTCCCCCCAGGTCGCTCTCTCTCTTCCCCCCCAGTCGCTCTATCTCTTCCCCCCCAGTCGCTCTCTCTCTTCCCCCCCAGTCGCTCTCTCTCTCTTCCCCCCCAGTCGCTCTCTCTCTTCCCCCCAGTCCGTCTCTCTCTTCCCCCCCCGTCGCTCTCTCTCTTCCCCCCAGTCGCTCTCTCTCTTCCCCCCCAGTCGCTCTCTCTCTTCCCCCCAGTCGCTCTCTCTCTTCCCCTCCAGTCGCTCTCTCTCTTCCCCCCAGTCGCTCTCTCTCTCCCCCCAGTCGCTCTCTCTTCCCCCCAGTCGCTCTCTCTCTTCCCCCCCAGTCGCTCTCTCTCTTCCCCCCCAGTCGCTCTCTCTCTTCCCCCCCAGTCGCTCTCGCTCTCTCCCCCCGAGTCGCTCTCTCTCTTCCCCCCAGTCGCTCTCTCTCTCCCCTCCAAGTCGCTCTCTCTCTTCCCCCCCAGTCGCTCTCTCTCTTCCCCCCCAGTCGCTCTCTCTCTTCCCCCCAGTCGCTCTCTCTCTTCCCCCCCCAGTCGCTCACTCTCTTCCCCCCAGTCGCTCTCTCTCTTCCCCCCCAGTCGCTCTCTCTCTTCCCCCCCAGTCGCTCTCTCTCTTCCCCCCCCAGTCGCTCTCTCCTTCCCCCCCAGTCGCTCTCTCTCTTCCCCCCCAGTCGCTCTCTCTCTTCCTACCCCAGTCGCTCTCTCCCTTCCCCCCCCCGTCGCTCTCTCTCTTCCCCCCCCCCCGTCGCTCTCTCTCTTCCCCCCCCCAGTCGCTCTCTCTCTTCCCCCCCAGTCGCTCTCCTCTCTTCCCCCCCAGTCGCTTTCTCTCTTCCCCCCCCAGTCGCTCTCTCTCTTCTCCCCCCCCCCAGTCGCTCTCTCTCTCTCTCTTCCAACAACAACATGCCCTCGAAAAAGCCTCGGCACCGCCGGGCACTCCAGCTAGTATACAATACAAGTTAAAACACCGGAGCAGGCAATACAGTATATGTAGTTAAATACAGAGTCTGATGAATGACATATTTCATCATATTCACCCCTTCTACAGATTTAGTCTGTCGGGGGTGTGATAGTCCTCTGTGACCGACGTAACGGTTGCGGTGCCGCGGGTGCCAGCTGGGTGTCCGGGTGACCTCCTGGGTCTCTGCGGGGGCGCCACCGGGGTTGTTGAAGGAGTAGGTGGTGGGGGAGACCGTTGGCTGGTGTTTTTCCGGGGGTGATGAAAGAATAGTGGGTGGAGTGGGTGTGTAATAGTTGCTGTGTTGTTGTCGTTGTTGCTGTTGTTGTTGTAGTCGTTGTCATTGTTGCTGTTGTTACCGGCTGGGGCGAGGTCTTTTATGGACACAGTGTCCTCCCGTCCGTCGGCGTGTGCCGGACTGACGCATATTGTGGGTTGGCGTGGAGCAGGTGCACTGGCTCCACGAGAGGGTCCGTCTTGTGGCCCCTCATATGCTTCCGCAAAAGTACTGGACCTGGGGTGGAGAGCCATGACGGTATGGATACGCCTGAGGTGGATTTTCGGGGAAACACAAACATTAGCTCATGAGGCGTGGCATTAGTGGCGGTACACAATAGTGACCGTTATTGAGTGGAGCACATCTGGGAGGACTTCCTGCCAGCGGGAGATAGGGAGGCCCTTGGTCCTTAGAGTTAGGGTGACTGCCCTCCATACTGTCCCGTTCTCTCGCTCCACCTGACCGTTACCCCGGGGGTTGTAGCTGGTGGTACGGCTCGTAGGCTAATCCCCTTGGACAGCATGTACTGGCGTAGCTCTTCACTCATGAAGGACGCCCCCCCTATCCGTGTGGATATAGCTTGGCATACCGAACAGGCAGAACAGGCTGTTGAGGCATTTAATGATCGTGGTGCTGGTCATGTCTGGGCAGGGGAAGGCGAATGGGAAACGGGAGTATTCGTCCACAATGTTCAGGAAGTAAACATTGCGGTCGACGGACGGGAGGGGGCCCTTGAAATCTAAGCTAAGCCGCTCAAAGGGCCGTGTAGCTTTGATTAGGTGGGGCTCTATCAGGGCAGTAGAACCGAGGCTTGCACTCAGCGGAAGTGCGGCAGTTCCTGGTCAGGGACCGAAACTTCCTCAATCGAGTAGGGTAAGTTGCGGGACTTTATGAAGTGGAACAGCCGTGTGATCCCTGGGTGGCAGAGGTCGTTGTGGAGGGTCTGTAGCCGATCCCCCGGTGGCGTTGGCACACATCCCTCGTGAGAGGGCGTCGGGGGATTCGTTAAGGGCCCCCGGCCGGTATATGATGTCGTACTTGAAGGTGGAGAGCTCGATCCGCCACCTAAGAATCTTATCATTTTTAATCTTCCCCCTCTGTTTATTATTGAACATAAATGCTACCGACCGCTGGTCGGTAAGTAGGGTGAAGCGTTTGCCGGCTAGGTAGTGCCGCCAGTGGCGCACTGCCTCCACGATGGCTTGGGCCTCCTTTTCCACGGAGGAGTGTCTGATCTCGGGCCCTGGAGGGTCCTCGAGAAGAACGCTATGGGCCGCCCCGCCTGGTTGAGGGTGGCCGCCAAGGCAAAGTCAGACGCATCACTTTCCACTTGAAAGGAGTGTTCTCGTCCACTGCCTGTAGCGTGGCCCGCTCAATATCCTGCTTAATGCTTTTGAAGGCAGTATGGGCCTCAGCAGAGACCGGGAAAGAGGATGCTTTCAAGAGGGGGCTGGCTTTATCGGAGTAGTTAGGGACCCATTGGGCATAATAAGAAAATAACCCCAGGCACCTTTTCAGGGCTTTGGGAGTGTTGGGCAGGGGCAGCTCCCGTAGGGGGCGCAATCGGTCGGGGTCTGGTCCGATTTCCCCATTCTCCACCACGCTGCCTAGTATGCAGAGGCGCGTGGTGTTGAAAACGCACTTGTCCTCATTGTAGGTGAGGTTGAGTTTTTGTGCGGTTTTCAGAAACCTCGCGAGGTTTGAGTCGTGGTCCTGTTGGTTGTGGCCGCAGATGGTGACGTTGTCGAGATAGGGGAAGGTTGCCTGCAAGTGGTGGTCATCGACCATGCGGTCCATCTCCCTCTGAAAGACCGAGACCCATTCGTCACCCCAATGGGGACTCTGAGGAACTGGTAGAGGCGTCCGTTTGCCTCGAAGGCGGTGTACGAACGGTCCTCTGGTCTGATAGGGAGCTGGTGGTACGCTGACTTGAGGTCGATAGTGGAGAACACCCGGTATTGGGCGATTTGGTTCACCATCTCGGATATGTGGGGTAGCGGGTAGGCGTCTAGTTGGGTATAGATGTTGACTGTTTGACTATAGTCAATCACCATCCACTTCTCGCTACCCCTCACCACCACCACTTGGGCGCGCCACGGGCTGTTGCTGCGTTCAATAATGCGCTCCCTCAGGAGCCTGTCTACCTCGGTCGCGATAAACCGCCTGTCCTCCCAGCTGTACCTCCTGCTTTTGGTCACTATTGGCCGGCAGTTAGGGGTAAGGTTCGCGAATAGCGAAGGCGGCTTTACCTTCAGGGTAGCCAGACCGCACACTGTGAGGGGCGGCTGGGTCCCACCGAAATTGAGCGTGATGCTTGGTGGTGGCACTGAAAATCCAGGCCCAAGATCATGCTCACACATTAATCCTTCATAATTAACAGTTTAAAATTATTATATACAGTGCCTTTAACGGACAATCGTACCGCGCAGTAACCCGCAATAGTCGATATCTGGGTTTTGTCGGCCATAGAGATCGTGCCCTGAGTAGGGACTATAGTTAGAGAGAGTCGTTGTACCAGACCAGGTGAATGAAGCTCTCCGTGCTCCCGCTGTCAATTAAACATTTAACCTTGCACCCGTTTACTCTCGATGTCCACCATCGATTTGGATAGTGGGTGCGGTCTGGACTGGTCCACTGTGATCGACGCCACTGTAGGGCCCTGATCGGACAAGATGGTGGGCCACACGAGGCCAGGTAAGATGGCGTCCACGATGTCTGCTCGCGAGATGGCGGACCCCACGAGGTCGGACAAGATGGCGTCCAAGATGGCCCGCTCCCACGGCGCGCACGCGGTTGGTGGCGGGTTTGCCTGCGGGGTTCCCTCTGCACACCTTCCCAAAGTGCCCCTTCTTACCACACTTACAGCAGGTGGTGCCTTTCGCGGGCACAGGTTCCTGGTGTGCTTCGGCTGCCCGCAGAAGTAGCATTTGGGGCCCCGATGCGTCGCGGCGGTCGTAGGGCTTCTGGGTGGGAGAGCAGGGCCCCGACGGTGTTGGGCTACCGGGCGGGGAAGCAGAGGCGGCGTGGGCCGCGCGGCCTGAAGAGTAGGAGTCAGATTTCTTCTGAGCCACATCCAGCGATCGCGCTGTGTCCACAGCCTGTGTCAGATCTAGGCCCTTTTTTTCTAGCAGTCTCTGCCGGATGTAATTAGAGCTAAGGCCTGCGATAAAGGCATCCCAAATAAGCTCGTCTGTGTATACCGTGGCTTTCACGTCTTTGCATTTGCAGTCTTTGCCAAGCACTTTTAGGGTGACTAGAAAGTCCTCTAGCGACTCTCCGGGTCGCTGTGTGCAGGTAGCAAGCAGATGCCTGGTGTACACCTCGTTGGTAGGCCGCTGATAGTGGGCCTTTAGAATGTTGCAGGCATCCAGGTAGGTGGCAGCGTCTTGGATGAGTGGAAAAACCCGGTGGCTTACCCGATTCTGCAGGATCCCGAGTTTCACATCTCCGGTGGCTTTAGAGGCTGTGACGGCTTCGGAGTTGGCCATAAAAAATTCCAAGTACTGGAACCAGTGTCCAAACCGTGCCGATGCATCCGAAGCATGCGGGTCCAAATCCAAGCGTTCCGGTTTCAAAAGTTGATCCATCGCTGAAAGTTTGCTAATAAAATTGATGCGCCTCAATAACTTCAAGGCTCAAAGTTAACTGGATAAAACAAGGCTTTTATTAGCAAAGAAAGATGCCTGTGTCTTCACCTAGCATTCTGCTGTTCTGCTGCAAGACAAGCCTGGGCTTGTCTTAAGTAGGACCAGGTATGGGCGGAGCCGACACACCCAATGGGGAGAAAGGGGGCGGTGCACTATATACAATACAAGGTAAAACACCGGAGCAGGCAATACAATATATGTAGTTAAATACAGAGTCTGATGAATGACATATTTTATCACACTTCCATGCGCTGGCGCCTTCTGCCCTGTGCAGCATCAGGTGGCTGAGCAGAAGGCTGGGGCTCCTGCTGCTGTTGCTGCTAAGCTGCCTGGTTCTGCTGCTGCCGTGGCTGCTCCTCATCCGAATCTGAGCTCCATGATGAAAGGAAATAAATGGTTCCCATGCTGCTGGCAGATACCTCCGTTGGCTCAGTCCAAGCGGGGAGAAGGAGGTCCCACAGTTGAGAGATAGAAGATGCAGCATCTCCAACTTCGGTAGGCCTGCGAAAAGTGCTGAAAGACCTTTTGAAACAAAGAGATTCCACCTGAAACTAATCCCTGATGAAAGCTCTGTTTTAATGGAGCTGCAGCTGTGAGGAGGCCACCCACTTGTCAACCCGCCAGGTTTAGCTGGTGTGGTTTAGGAGGGTCGTGGAACACGCTGAAAATGTGGAAAAATAACGAGGGCCTGTCAAAATAGGATTATAGAGGCCCTCAGCTACAATTTAATGGTCTTAACTACCTCTCTGGACTGTTGGAGGCAGGACCGAATCGCACCCATCTAAAACACCTCCGGGGTAGAGGAGCAAAGGGATCTAAGGACGCAGGTGAACAAATCATTAAAAGCAGCATCGCAGGTCAGCAAAGCTATCAAAAATGCTAACAAAGCACTGGGATTTATTTCTAGGGGTATAGAATTCAAAAGTAGTGAAGTTATATTAAACTTGTATCAGGCTGTACTGAAGAGTACTGTGCACAGTTCTGATCTCCATACCAGAACAGGCATAGAAGCACTGGAGAAAGTGCAAAAAAGATATACAAGGATCATACCAGGAATGAAATGAAAGATTACAGCTACTTTTTAAAACATTTTTTATTTGTTTATGGGATCATGGCGTCGCTTGTAATGCCAGCATTTATTGCACATCCCTAGTTGTCCTTGAGAAGGTGGTGGCGAGCCGCCTTCTTGAACCGCTGCAGTCCATGTGGTGAAGGTCCTCCCACAGTGCTGTTATGGAGCAAGTTCCAAGATTTTGACCCAGCGACGATGAAGGATCGGCGAAATACTTCTAAGTCAGGATGGTGTGTGACTTGGAGGGGAACTTGGAGGTGATGGTGTTCCCATGTGCCTGCTGCCCTTATCCTTCTAGGTGGAAGAGGTCGCGGGTTTGGGAAATGTTGCTGAAGAAGCCTTGGTGAGTTGCTGCAGTGCATCTTGTAGATGGTACACAGTGGTGGAGGGAGTGAATGTTTAAGGTGGTGGATGGGGTGCCAATCAAGCGGGCTGCTTTGTCCTGGATAGTGTTGAGCTTCTTGAGTGTTGTTGGAGCTGCACTCATCCAGGCAAGTGGAGAGTATTCCATCACATTCCTTACTTGTGCCTTGTAGATGGTGGAAAGGCTTTGGGGAGTCAGGAGGTGAGACACCCGCCGCAGAATACCTAGCCACTGATCTGTTCTTGTTGCCACAATATTTATATGGCTGGTCCAGTTAAGTTTCTGGTTAATGGTGATCCCCAGGATGTCGATGGTGGGGGATTCGGCGATGGTAATGCCATTGAATGTCAAGGGGAGATGGTTAGACTCTCGATTGTTGGAGATAGTCATTGCCTGGCACTTCTGTGGCGCGAATGTTACCTGCCACTTATCAGCCCAAGCCTGAACGCATCTAGGTCTTGTTGCATGCGGGAATGGACTGCTTCATTATCTGAGGAGTTGTGAATGGCGCTAAACACTGTGCAGTCATCAGCGAACATCCCCATTTCTGACCTTATGTTGGAGGGAAGGTCATTGATGAAGCAGCTGTAGATGGTTGGGCCTAGGACACTGACCTGAGGAACTTCTGCAGCGATGTCCTGGGGCTGTGATGATTGACCTTCAACCACCACAACCATCTTGCTTTGTGTTAGGTATGACTCCAGCCAGTGGACTGTTTTCCCTCTGATTCCCATTGACTTCAGTTTTACTAGGGCTCCTTGATGCCAGACTCGGTCAAATGCTGCCTTGATGTCAAGGGCAGTCACTCTCACCTCACCTCTGGAATTCAGTTCCTTTGTCCATGTTTGGACCCATGCTGTAATGAGATCGGGAGCCGAGTGGTCTTAGCGGAACCCAAACTGGGCATCAGTGAGCAGGTTATTGGTGAGTAAGTGCCGCTTGATAGCACTGTCGATGACACCATCCATCACTTTGCTGATGATTGAGAGTAGACTGATGGGGCGGTAATTGGCTGGGTTGGATTTGTCCTGCTTTTTGTGGACAGGACATACCTGGTCAGTTTTCCACATTGTCAGATAGATGCCAGTGTTGCAGCTGAACTGGAACAGCTTGGCTAGAGGCGCGGCTAGTTCTGGAGCACAAGTCTTCAGTACGATAGCCGGGATGTTGTCGGGGCCCATAGCATTTTCTGTATCCAGTGCGCTCAGCCGTTTCTTGATATCACGTGGAGTGAATCGAATTGGCTGAATACTGGCTTCTGTGATGGTGGGAACTTCGGGAGTAGGCCGATATGGATCATCCACTCGGCACTTCTGGCTGAGGTTGGTTGCAAACGCTTCAGCCTTGTCTTTTGCACTCACATGCTGGGCTTCACCATCATTGAGGATGGGGATATTCTTGGAGCCTCCACCTCCCATTAGTTGTTTAGTGGTCCACCACCATTCACGACTGGATGTGGCGGGACTGCAGAGCTTTGATCTGATCCGTTGATTGTGGGATCGCTTAGCCCTGTCTATAGCATGCTGCTTGCATTTTTAGCATGCATGTAGTCCTGTGTTGCAGCTTCCCCAGGTTGGCATCTCATTTTTAGATACGCCTGGTGCTGCTCCTGGCATGCTCTTCTACACTCCTTGTTGAACCAGGGTTGGTCCCCTGGCTTGATGGTAATAGTAGAGTGAGGGATATGCTAGGCCATCAGGTTACAGATTGTGGTGGAATACAATTCTGCTGCTGCTGATGGCCCACAGCGCCTCATGGATGCCCAGTTTTGAGCTGCTAGATCTGTTCTGAATCTATCCCATTTATCGAGGTGGTAGTGCCACACAACTCGATGGAGGATGTGAAGACGGGACTTCATCTCCACAATGATTGTGCGGTGGTCACTGCTGCCAATGCTGCGATGCATCTGCGACAGGTAGATTGGTGAGGACAAGGTCAAGTAGGTTTTTCCCTCTTGTTGGTTCATTCACCACCTCTCGCAGGCCCAGACTGGCAGTTATGTCATTCAGGACTCTGCCAGCAGTGGTGCTACCGAGCCACTCTTGGTGGTGATGGACATTGAAGTCCCCCACCCAGAGTATATTCTGTACCCTTGCTACTCTCAGTGCTTCTTCCAAGTGGTGTTCAACATGGAGGAGTACTGATTCATCAGCTGAGGGAGGGCGGTAGGTGGTAATCAGCAGGAGGTTTCCTTGCCCATGCTTGATCTGAAGCCATGAGCCTTCATGGGGTCTGGAGTTAATGTTGAGGACTCCCAGGCCCCTCCTTCCCGATGGTATACCATTGTGCCACCACCCCTGATGGATCGGTCCTATCGGTGAGACAGGACATACCCAGGGATGGTGATGGAGGAGTTTGGGACATTGGCTGATAGGTATGATTCTGTGAGTATGACCATGTCAGGCTGTTGCTTGGCCAGCTCTCCCAATTTTGGCACAAGTCCCCAGATGTTGGTGACGAGGACTTTGCACGGTTGACTGGGCGTGCCGTTGCCGTGTCCATAGCCGGTGCCGAGTGGCCCGTTCGGTTTCATTTGTATTATTTTGTTTCGTAGCAGTTAGTTACAACTGAGTGACTGGCTAGGCATTTCAGAGGGCAGTTAAGAGTCAACCACCCCATTGCGGTGGGTCTGGAGTCACATGTAGTCCAGGACAGCAGATTTCCTTCCCTAAAGGGCATTAGTGAACTTGATGGGTTTTTACGACAATCCAATAGTTTTATGGTTAGCATTACTGATACTAACTTTTTATTCCAGATTTATTTAATTAACTGAATTTATATTCCCCAGCTGCCGTGGTGGGATTCGAACTCACATCTCTGGATCATTAGTCCAAGCCTTTGGATTATTAGCCCAGTGACATTACCACTATGCTACCATTCCTGTAGTTAGTGGGAAAGATTGAACAGGCTGGGGATTTTTTTTAGAAAAGAGACGATTTAGAGGTGACCTGCTGGAGGTCTTTAGCATTCTGAGTGGTTTGGACGGGTAGATGTGGAGAGAATGATTCCACTTGTGGGAAAATCCAAAACTAGGGGCTATAAATACAAGATAGTTACTAATAAATCCAATAGGGAAATAAGGAGAAATGTCATTACTCAGAGAGTGCTTAAAATGTTGAACTTGCCACCACAGGGAGTGATTGAGGCAAATAGCTTAGATGCTTTCAAGAGGAAATTAGACGAGTGCATGAGAGAAAAGGGAATAGAAAGATAAGCTGAAAGGCTGAGATGAGATAGATGGAATGAGAAGAGACTTGTTTGGAGTATAGTCACAAGCACAGACTAGCTGGGATGAATGGTCTGTTTCTGTGATGTATATTCTATGTAATTCTATGTAAAATTAGGCATGATTTGGGCACATTGCAGTGAAAATCATAAAAGATAGTGTAGATTACTACAGTTTAGCAGAAAAGTCAGTGCAATTATTGACTGGAGAAAATATACCCAAAAATATATGACTCTTTCGGCTAGAAATTCATCTGTTTACTGCCACTCCATAGCACCATGAAATGGTGATAAAATGGCAGCTGCCACTCTTTTGCCAGCTGTTGATGAGTCCCACGGCAGCCATCATATTCGTGTCCCCCTTAGCGCTTCCGGTAACTGGTAGCGCACTGGAAGAAAAAATGGCAGTGTGGTGATGTCAATCGGCGTGCAACACCGACTTAACGTCACCAATGTGAACTTCGACCCTAGCGCTGAATTCAGCACTGGGTCCTAAGCAGGCTGACAGTGGCGATGGCTGCATCTCTTAAAGGGACATACACATCATTTGGTAAGTTTGAATGTAAGGTTTTGAAAAAAAAATTTTGATTTTATTGAAGTGGTGGGGTGGCTTGCTGCAATAGATGTGAAAAGTTTTTTTTAAGTGTAATGGGAATGCTGCTGGATGCTTGCAAGGGCTTGGATGGTAAATGAAGGCCTTTGAGAAGACAGAACATGCTGCGAATACTCAGCAGGTCACGCAACATCCTTGGAGAGAAATACAGAGTTCACGTCTCAGGTCAAGATGCTGCCTGACCAGCTGAATATTTCCAGCATTTTATGCTATCATTCACATTTACAGCATCCACTTGTGGAGGGAGGAGAAAGACACATAAGACGAAGAAGCTGAAGAGGAGGAAGCTGAAGAGGAGGAAGCTAAAGAGGAGGAATCGAAGAGGAATCAGATGGAAGGATGCATCCCAGACAGCCCCTTTCTGGCTGGGATATCTGGGATAGAATCATCTGCCTGCGGTCACAGTGACCACAACCCCAATTCCCCTTTCCACATTAGTCCCACACCTCACCTTATCTCTGTTACTGACCATCACAGCATCCTCTTGGCCACGATGCTGAAATAAAAGCCACCAGAAAGCAAACTTTCCAATCCACCTATATACGTCTATCCATCCAATGTGACATCAAGAAATCAACTCATCATCCGTATGCATTCTCTTAGTGATTATCTTGTGTGTGCCTTTGCCTATCCTACTGATGTCACGCAGTGCTACCCTAGTGGCTGCAGCATGGTTGGTGGCAGCCTGCTGACTTTCAGTGGGGGACACTGCAAATGTTCAAGCTGGTTGACCTTGAGGAGCTGGTGGCTGGGAGTGTCAAATTAATCTTCTTCTGTTCTTGTTGTTCTTCACTCTCCTCTCCCTCTTCTTGGTCACCCACAGGCTGGGCAGGCGTGTGTGAAATGAGGAAGAAAAAAGTGTGGAGTTGTGGTGATGGGAGGGTGGGAAAGCATGAGGTGCATGCCAGAAAGAGGATAACATATGAGGATACCAGTATCTTATATCCTTCATCCCCGCCGTTGGCCAAGGGCTCAGCCATACCCCTACCAAGAATGGCCTGCACCGTCTCCTCCAAGGTGGTGAGGTGAGGCTAGGAATGGGAGATGTGCCTCGTCATTGGTGTAGACTGTTGGTAGGTGAGTGATTGGGGTTCGTGCATTGAGCAGTGTGTGAGGCTAGTGGTGCAGTTGGTAGGAGACGGCTTTTGAAGATGCATTCACTGACCTTGACCAGTTCTCTGAGGTCATGAACCTTCTTTGAGCACTGAAGCCAGGTGGTGTGGGTGACACTGTTGGCAGCGATGGCTTCGGTGATGCACTCCCACATCCTTCTTTCTGGAGGGCCTCCTGGCCCCTGTGGGTAGAGGGGCCTGTCTTGCAGTGTTGACCCGCTGCACAAAGCTGGAGTGCTGCGTGCGAGACCCTGGGTGCCCCTTCCCTGGCTTGCTGAGCTATTTGTGTTAGTGCTGAGGCAGCTTTCCCATTTGTTGAGGTTATCAATGTAATTCAGCTTTAAGAGCTGAATATATCCACATTTGGAACTTTTTTAAAGTTAAATATTTTTTAAAAGGCAGAAAGGGCTGAAAACTGCATTGTTTCACTTTATTTGAATTTGTATTGCTTCAGTGTGCATGGCCCGTTTAATTCTCAGACCTCTTCATTGCCCACAATTCCTTGCGAGCTCCACAACCTCGTTTCCAGAGGCTGTGGGAAGCTGCAACGCTGGACCTGGACAGAAACTTCATCTCTGATGCCTCCAGCATCCAGACGGCATTGCACGGAAGGTAAGTGCTGCGCCACCAATCTCCATGCCCCGCAGACCAATTTTGCTCCCTTAGTGTTGCGGCCACTTTCAATGGCCGTTCACTCCAGTTGCCAGTGACACCGGCAACTTTGCTTGCAGTCAGCAGTAGGAGGGGCTCCCAGGTTTACTGATGCTTTGGTAACTGTCTTGCTGGCCCGAGATAAGCGCCAGAAGAGAAGGACTCCTGGGAACTAAAGGCAGGAGGGTTGCATAGACTAGGCTTGTATTCCCTTAAATAGAAGATTAAGGGCTGATTAAATTGCGGTGTTTAAGATGATCAAAGGAGTTGATAGGGTAGGTAGAGAAAAGCTATTTCCTCTGGCAGGGAGTCCAGAACAAGGGAGCATAACCTTAAAGTTAACACTCCCCTGAAAAGCTATTGAGGCTAGGTCAATAGAATATTTCAGAACTGAGATTGATAGATTTTTGTTAGGCAAGGGTATTAAGGATTATGGAACCAAGGCAGGTAGATGGAATTAAGATACAGATCAACCAACATCTAGCTGAATGGTGGAACAGGCTCGAGGGGCTGAATGGCCTACTTCTGTTCCTATGTTTCAATGGGTGATCCAGACTTTATGGAGGTGGCAGTGGCTATGCATTGAGTGCAGCCTCCTGGACTCTGCAAACTGCCACATAGCGCAGGATGAGAGTTAATGACCTCACAAGGTTGCCCAAGGTAAGTAAAGGCACTGTTCCTCATGCACATCTTGTAGGAATGATAGAGGCATGTCTCTCCTTACCTTGCATGTTATTACCAGGGTGGCAGGAAAGCTGACCTAGTCACAGGCAAACTCTGGAAACAATAATGCACCATGTTAATGCCAATCCCCTGTGAGATCTCATTTTGGCTAATTTTGACTTTTTGCGACAGCATAAATTGAGTGATGGTGAATTGGCAGCCTGTTCTACATCTCTCCCAATTTCTATTTCCATTGAAGTCACCTGATACATTGCCTTGAGTCATCGGCCATCTTGGTATGGTGAATTGGCACATGATGAAAGTAACATGACAGTTTCCAGGGTCGGGGTATTAATGTACAGCATAAGGTTAGTGGCATTGTACACTAACTGCACATTCATTGAATGGAACTCTTTTCTCTTTATGAAACTGAAGGGGTTACTGCATGGGGTTTTCAATGCCACATGAGTTCCATCCATTACTCCCAGCATGTGTGGGATCCATGCCAATCTATATAATTGAACTCCTTGTTCTTTTTGTTTTGCAGATTCCATTGAAAAGATGATAAACTGGAGACTCACTCGAACAGCATATCAGTGACCTTCTTTCTGGAAGTGTGTGCTACTTCTGACTAAGGTGACAAAGCTCACTACAGGTTGCCTAGAAAGATCCAGTGGCAAAAATATTCATGGCAGCGGCCATGGTAACTGCTACAGACAATGTTGTTCTCCTCATTAAAGTGGGCTGCAGTTCTTCAGCCTGCAGCTGGCATAATTCTCCAACAGGCTCAGAGAGGAAAACATAGTCAGCTAAGGGACTGATGAGCAGAGAATTCTAAGTAAGCCCTTTGAGATCTGTAAACCTGTGGAATAGGCTTCGCCATGTTGGAAACAAACATCTTCTGTGATGATTCACTACATGCTCCTCCAATCTAGCGCCTCTCATTTCCTCATCCTCCTACTCATCATAACACAGGAAAAGATGGATTCTTATTGACAAATCCATTACTCCAGTCCAAAAATTAACTTTGGCCAGTACTCACTGTAAATGGCAGAAGTCTTCAGAGAAGCTCCAAAGCACCAAACACCAAAATCAATGTCCAGGCAAAATTTCACATAGCTTCAAGTTTATTGACCAAGATGGCCTCCTCAAAGCAGTATCGCCTCAGTGATACCAATCTGTTGCTTATACAGCGGAAGCCATGGCCATACCCACCTGTCTCATTTGCACGTGGTGGAGCAGGCTCCAGATAGGCAGCACTGCATATTGGCAAATTTTACCGAGGATAATTGAAGTATAACTTTTTGGGGCGGTATTGTGATGTTAGGTCTTACTGCCCCATTTTACTTATTTTAGTGTCCCAAAACCTCCCAAGAAAGGACAATCCAGCTTCAAATATTTGCAGCCAAAACTTTCAGTAAGGTCATATTCTTTGGGTTTTTTTACTCCCTTGTCTGGGTATTTTTTCCTCTCCCCAAAGCCATCGAATCCTTGCTGGGGGATGTAAGAATAGAGATATGTTTTTACATTGTTTTTAATACGGAATGAAGCCAGAACAGCTAATGTAGCAATTATGGTTAAACCACATGAGTAAATCAAAATTGGTTTGATCTTTATACTGGCAGGTCTTATCTTTTGATCACAGTGACACTACAGGAGAAAAGCAATAGTGCCAGGAAGAGCAAAGATAGGAAGCAAAGGCTGCTGAGATAACAATGTAAGAGGTTATTGACCAGGACATGACGGGCCCTAGAATTGTACGTTCAGCAATCTGTTCGATCACCTGAGGGTCATAAACTGCCCAACAAAGTAATAATTGGATTATGTTTTACTGAATGATACACCAAAGAGCTGTTCAGTACCTGCGTTAGAGATGTTAAGGGGAATTCCACTACTGACAAAACTGTCAGTCATCTGCCCAAAGACAATGATCATGATGGGCAAAGCGGCTCCATGTAATATTGCGCAGATCAGTCCTATTATCATCATTAGGATATCCAATCCATCAGCAAAACGAACCTATAAATAACAACTTTCATCATCAGTAGATACAAATACATCAAACAGCAAAAGACAGATAATACTATGAACATATTATCCTGAGCCAAATTTTGATTACAATGGGTATTAACTATTATCAGCTCTTATTTTTAGCTTGTATTGCTATTTAAAGACTTTTTGAAAAAGAAAACTGTTTGTTTTATTGAACTGAACCTGGATGCGGGGAGTGCATGTCAGGATGTCATTATATACAATATTTATCCAATTACCAAAACCATCCAAATAACTAATAATTGGTCTCATTGCATGTCTGTTATGAGATTCCCTCTCCTGTAAATAAATAGAATTGCCAGCAATACCTATGTGTTTTTATAACATGGAGTTCACACTTTTTTTTAAAGTAGTTGCAATATTATTTTGTATATTTTTCTGGTCAGATTATGTGTGTGTGAAATGGGGAGTGGATGAGCTTCTGCAATGTTCCAGAGATGCAGCTATCTACTCCTCTCTACACGAGACTGTCAGTGCCATGTTAATGCAGGAAAAAGTGTGCATCAGGCACTGGGCAGGACTGATTTGTTTGGATTAGTAGGAAACACGTCTGATAAATTTTGTTTCATTCCCTTCTACTTTACAGGATTGCCTGTTATGCCAACCTTCCTGCCATCCAAAGTACCAAGGGGGAAAAATTTGGTTGCTTTGCACCTCCTATTAGTGCCCTAGGAGGTGCCGCTCGCGAAATTGACCAGACATTTTGCGGCGACACTAAACACTACCGCCACGATCTCCTGCGCCCGCAGATCGTGAATTCAGTTGAGCGTGCAATGCCCCAGTAGCATCCCGGACCGGATATTGAGTGGCGCCCCCTGCCTTACTGCCTGCTGCTAGCAACGACAGGTTGAGGGGAACGTTTTGCAGTCGGGAAGGGACTGCAAATTTAAAGGCGACTGCTTCCTGACTTTATTTGCCGGCGACATTTTTGCACCACGCATTCTGAGAGAGAGAGAGAGAGAGAGAGAGAGGGAGAGAGAGACATCTGGAGAGATTCAACACTGTGTGAAGGAGTTTTGGGTATTGAGCTGCACTTTGCAGGTTCATTTTGAGTTGTCCTTCCTTGCATTGATTTAAAAGCGACTATGGGGGCTGCACTCTGAGTTCTTTCCCTGGGCCTCTCTATTGTTCTTTCCAGCAGAATTGATGTACAGGTCTCTCCAGGCCGAGATTCAAGGCTGCAAAGAGCAGGGTGTGGATGGAGAGCAAGATCGACCCTCCCCTTTAAGAACTGGCCGGCGCCAGTGTGTCTGTGTTCCATTGCTGACTGACATCACATGAACTTTGCCAGCGCTCTGAATTAGTGCCTCGCTCCGCGGCGTTAGCGCCTTAAGAGAGGTGTGTAGCGCCTGATTTAGCGCTCCAATCACCTCCAGGGGCAATAGAAGTCAAGTTTGCAGTCGGACGCAATAATTAGTGGTAGGCACTAAACTTTGCGCCTGGCCAATAATTGCGCCCCAAGCGGGGCGATACTGAATTTCTCTCCCCAAGACTCCTCTGGGATGGTGCTACCAGGGTGGTACAGCTGCTGAATTTCAGTAGTGGTAAATGTGAATGGTAGCCACAGATAGCATTTAGGTTGGGAATAACATTTTGGGGCTGTGCTCAGCCCCACAATACAGGCCAGAAAGGTGCTCTAGGTATTGCTGGCAAGTTTGCACCTTCCCCAGTAACAGAGACAGCTCCAACTAAAGTGACAAAGGTACAAATATGATTTTTTACTAATTACACAAGCAAAGATTTAAATGGACATAACTTGCAGTTATATAGTGTCTTTCATGTCCTCAAGTTGCCCCAAAAGCATTTCACATTCAATTTTGTTGGTGTAGTCAGTGTTCTTTTTGTAGGTAAGTGCTACAAACAGCAATGAGATGACTGAACAGTTAATCTGTTTTGTGGTGCTGGTTGAGGGATGAATGTTGGCTAGTGCACTGGGAGAACGCCCTGCTCTTCAAAGCAACTACACATGTGCAAATCTTACACATGCACAGGGCGCGATTTTGCCAGTGTGGGCGGGCTGGGGCGTGTCAGGTGGAATTCGTGTCAGGACCCCGACTCCGAAGTGAAGTGTTAAAAAATTGCAATTTTCCCCGAATTAGGCAATTGATTTCCTGCGTGTAGGAACCTCTGGCCCAATGAGTCTTTTTATACCGAAAGTCGCCTCCAATGACGTCATCTATGCTGCTGGATTTAAGGCCTGCAAGCAGCCTTGCTTCTTCTGGAGACTGGAAACGCTTTGGACATTGTATGAAGGAATTCATTTACCGACCATGTCCACCAGCAAGCAAAAGTGTGCACCTCGCTTTGATGAGCCCTCTCTCCAAGCTCTGGTGCAGGGAGCAAGATCTAATAAGGAGGTGCTCTTCCCTTCCTCAGGGAGAAAAAAGCCACCCCAGCAAACTAAAGCTGTGTGGATGCAAGTGGCCGAACTCCATATCAATGTACCGCAGAACCTGGCTGCAATGCAGGAAGAGGTTTCGTGACCTTCTCCGCACAGGAAAAGTGAGTATGACTTTCCCATCACCCTCAATCTGATCCCCATCGCCTCTCCTCACCAGCACTCTGTTTTGCCAACATCTTCCTCCACATCCCACTTGACATTTACATCCCTGCACCCTTACCCATTCCCTCTCTATGGTCACATTCACTTAACTATTTACCATGCAGCCCTCGCACTCCCTATCACTGTGATGCAATGACAACAGCTTACAACACATGGGGAGGTTCCTTTGTCTCCTTCTAAGCATCTCTGCTATGGATTCTCCACACTCACTCCTTCATTCTCACTCAAACTCCACTTGTGTCCCTCATTGCAGGAAAAGAGAGCCCACAATAAAAGGGAAAGAGCCATGACAGGAGGGGGCCCACCCTCAGTAGCCCAGCTCACCCCCTGGGAGAAGGTGGCCCTAGAAATCGCTGGGATCAAGGACGATACCCAAGTGGGGGACGGACAGATGGGCGCATCATAGTAAGCTGATGACAGAATAGTTTGGCATCTCTCTCATTGACATTGCGTGAGACACTGATAATGATTCTGATGCTCTAACAGATTGACTTATGACCATCTGCACAATTCAATTTGCATGTAACCATGCCCTCACATTTCTAACACTTTCCTTTACTCCCCCACAGGACCATCGAAAGCCCCTGTCCCCACTGTCCAGGAGGAACAGCCTGAGCCACCAGACTCCTCAGAGGAAGCTGCAGCCTCTGAGGGCGCTGCGTCAGCAGAATTCAGCGCACCCAGCACCAGCGCAGACACTTGCAGTTCGGTGGGACCTTCGCGAGATAGAGTAGTATTAGCACCTGATGTATCACAGCTCACAAGTGAGCATCAGTAGATTGTGGAGACAGGGACAGCAGTGGAGTTTCCTCGTCGGAGGGCGCAGGACTCTGCCAGCTCAGCTCCGCTGCATGTCGACCCTGTGCCTCCGGGTCCATCCAGAAGGAGAGTGGTGCTGGAACTCCAGGAACAGGTGCAGGAATCTCTGGCAGGTTTTGTCTCCAGGGTCACTGCGAGTGTGGAGCAAATGGAAGAGTCAATCGTGAACATGAGCAGAGCCTTTGTGGAGGCATTGGCGCATGAACGCATCACCGCGGAAAGGATGGCAACCTCCGTGGAAAGGATGGCTACCTCCGTGGTAAGGATGGCTATGGTCATGGAGGAAATAAGTTGCCAGAGTCAGGAAAACATGGTGAATGTTCAGAATAAACTGACATCTCTGGAGGAGTGATGGGCAACTATTAAGCAGTGAAACCAGAGTTTCATGGGAGTCGTTTTGAGTAGGACTGCTAGTGCAGAGACGGGTCCTCATGGCCTCCCTGAAACATAGAAACATAGAAGATAGGAGCAGGAGTAGGCCATTCGGCCCTTCGAGCCTGCTCCGCCATTCAACGAGATCATGGCTGGTCATCCAAACCCTAGCACGCGGTCCCTACACCGACAGCCATCCCACCCAAGCCCTATCCCCGTAACCCCGTAACCCCACGTATTTAATCCCCCCTAACACTAAGGGTCAATTTTTATCATGGCCAATCAACCTAACCCGCACATCTTTGGACTGTGGGAGGAAACCGGAGCACCCAGAGGAAACCCATGCAAACACGGGGAGAATGTGCAAACTCCACACAGACAGTCACCCGAGGCCAGATTTGAACCCGGGTCCCTGGTGCTGTGAGGCAACAGTGCTAAGCACTATGCCACCATGCTGCCCTGAAGGAGCACAGCAAGAGTGGAGCAGTTAAAAGGAGCAGTCCCAAGCAGCAGGAGCCAGAGACCAGAAGGAGCGGACCTGGAGGGAGCAGCGCGAGAGCGGAACAGTTAAAAGGAGCAGCAGCAACGCAACAGAGGCAGTTTTTGAAAAAGTGACGTCAGAGTAAATAATGTGATTTCGGCACAAGGGAAGAAGCTGATTGGTGAGGAGCTGGTGAGAGTTTTTTTTTAAGTTTATAAGTTTATTTCTGCTAAGTTAGTTACTAGCCTATTAAATAGAGGGAAAGAGCTGATTGGTGAGTAGCTGCAGAGTTTTTTGTTAAGTTTAAGTTGATTTCTGCTGGGTTAGTTCTTAGTCTATTAAATAGAGGCATGGCAGGGCAGCTCAGTCCCGTGGATCCTGTGCAATGTGGGAAGTCCTGGACGCTTTGCATAGCCTGTACAACCACATGTGCGGGAAGTGTCACCAGCTACAGCAGCTTGAGCTCTGGGTTTCAGAGCTTGAGCGGCGGCTGGAGTCACTGTGGTGCATCCACGAGGCTGAGAGTTACGTGGATAGTATGTTTCTAGAAGTGGTCACCCCACAGCTTAAGAGTATGCAGGCAGAGAGGGAATAGGTGACCGCCAGGCAGAAGAGGAGGACCAGGCAAGTAGTGCAGGAGCCCTCGGAGTGTATCGCGCTCTCCAACCAGTATTCTGTTCTGAGAACTGGTGAGGGCGATGGTTCCTCTGGGGAATGCAGCCAGAGACATGTCCAAGGCACCACAGGTGGCCCAGCTGCACGGGGGAGGTGGGGGAGGAAAAAGAGTGGAAGAGCAATAGTGGTAGGGGATTCGATAGTTAGATGAGCAGACAGGCGTTTCACTGGCTGTAGATGTGACTCCAGGATGGTATGTTGCCTCCCTGGTGCCAGGGTCAAGAATGTCACTGAGTGGCTGCAGGACACTCTGAGGGGGGAGGGTGAACAGCCAGAGGTCATTTACCATATCGGCACCAACGACATAGGCAGAAAGAGGGATGAGGTCCTGCAGGCAGAGTTTAGGGAGCTAAGAGAGAGATTAAAAAGCAGGACCTCAAAGGTAGTATTCTCCGGATTATTCCCAGTGCCACGTGCTAGTGAGTACAGGAATAGGAGGACAGAACAGATTAATGCATGGCTGGAGAGATGGTGCAGGAGGGAAGTCTTTAGATTCCTGAGGTATTGGGACCGTTTCTGGGGAAGGTGGGACCTGTACAAGCCAGAGGGGTTACACCTCAACAGAGCTGGGAGCAATATTCTCGTGGGGAGGTTTGTTAGTGATGTTGGGGAAGGTTTGAACTAGCTTGGCAGGGGGGTGGGTTCAAGCATATAGGAGTAGAAAAGAGGAATAAGGTGCATAAAAGAGTGAGTGTGTTGGATAGTAATAGAGAAGATAGTACCACATTAAATAGGAGCAGACTAAGAAAGACTACAAAAATTCAAAAATGGGTTTAGAATGCATGTACGTAAATGCACAAAGTGTGGTGAATAAGGTTGGTGAGCTACAAGCACAATTAGTCGTGTGGCAATATGATGTTGTGGCAATAACGGAAATGTGGCTTAAAAATGATGAGGACTGGGCACTTAATATTCAAGGGTACAAGATGCTCAGAAAAGATAGGGAAGGAAAAGAGGGAGGTGGAGTGGCAGTGCTGATTAAGGAAGACATTGTAGTGTTGGAAAGGGAGGATGTTCTTGAGGGGACAAGGCCAGAACCCATTTGGCTAGAGTTAAGGAGCAAAAAGGGTATGATCACGCTATTGGGGTTATTCTATAGGCCTCCAAATAGTGAGAGGGAGGTGGAGGAGCAAATCTGCAGGGAAATCGCAGAGATATGCAAGAGTTATAGAGTGGTGATATTGGGGGACTTTAATTACCCAAATATCGATTGTGATAATGCTAGGGTAAAGGGAAAGGAGGGGGAGGAATTTCTGAAATGTGTTCAGGAGAATTTCCTTGACCAATATGTTCTTGGCCTAACGAGGAAGAAGGCATTGCTGGATCTGGTGCTGGGGAAAGAGGTGTACCAATTCGACCAAGTGTCTGTGGGAGTATACTTGGGTACGAGTGATCATCGTATCATAAGATTTAGATTAGCAATGGAGAGGAGGAAGGAATAATCTAGAGTGGAACATCTGAACTGGAATAGGACTAACTTCAATGGGATGCAAAAGGATCTAGCCAGGGTAAAATGGAACCAAAGACTGACAGGAAAAACTGTAACGGAACAATGGGTGATCTTTAAGTAGGAGATGTTCCAAGTACAGGCTAGGTAAATTCCAACAATAGGAAAGGGTAAGGGAATCAAAACAAGGACTCTTTGGATGACGAGGGAGATAGAGAAGATGATGAAACAAAAAAAGAGGGTGTATGATGCATGTCAGGTGAATTCTTCAAGGGAGAACCAGACCAAATACATTAAATTGAGAGGGGATGTGAAGATGAAAATAAGATTGGCAAAGAGAGAATATGAGAATAGAATGGCGGTTAACATAAAAGGGAATCCAAAAATCTTCTACCGGCATGTAAACAGTAAGCGGATAGTAAGAGGTGGGGTGGGGCCTATTAGAGACAAAGAAGGTGATGTATGCTTAGAGGCGCAGGGCAATGCTAGAATACTCAATGAGTACTTTGTATCAGTGTTTACTAAAGAGGTGGATGCTGACAAAATATTGGTAGAAGTGGAAAAGGTAGAAGCAATGGAATGGTTGAAAATTGATAGACAGGATGTACTAGAAAGGTTGGGTATGCTTGGAGTGGACAAGTCGCCTGGTCCAGATGACTTGCATCCCAGGTTGCTAAGGGAATTAGGGGAGGAGATAGCAGAAGGGCTTGTCATAATTTTTCCAATCTTACCTAGATGCGGGGGAGGTGCCTGAGGATTGGAAAGTGGCAAATGTGACACAATTGTTCAAGAAAGGGTGTAAGGACAATCCTTAACATCAGTGATGGGTAAAGTTTTAGAAACAATAATCAAGGAAAATTTAACGGGCACTTGGAGAGGTTTAAGCTAATTAAGGAGAGCCAACATGGATTTGTAAAAGGCAGATCTTGTTTGACTAATCTATTTGAATTTTTGGATGAAGTAACAGGGCGGATTGATGAAGGGAATGCAATGGATGTTGTCTACATGGATTTTCGGAAGGTATTTGACAAAGTACCACATAGAAGGCTGGTTAACAAAATTGAGGCTCCTGAAATAAGTGGGTCAGTGGCAGCTTGGATAAGGAATTAGCTTAAGGACAGAAAACAGCGAGTTGTGATAAATGGCTGTTTTTCAGACTGGAGGATGGTAGACAGTGGTGTTCCCCAAGAGTCAGTGCTGGGGCCACTGTTTTTTTTTTAGATATATATAAATGACCTGGATATTGGAATACAGAGTAGAATTTCTAAATTTGCTGATGACACCAAACCTGGGGGTATGGCAAACAGTGATGATGATATTAATCGACTGCAACAGGACATAGAAAGGCTAGCAGAATGGGCAGACAAGTGGCAGATGGAATTTAATACTGGAAAGTGTGAGGTGATGCATTTTGGTAGAAGGAACAGAGAGAGGCAATATACACTTAATGGCACCATTTTAAAGAGTGTGCAGGGACAGAGGGACCTGGAAGTTAATGTGCATAGGTCCCTGAAGGTGGCAGGACATATTGAGAGATTGGTTAGCAAAGCATATGGGATCTTGGGCTTTGTAATTAGAGGTATTGAGTACAAAAGTAGAGAAGTTATGCTGAACCTTTATAAAGTGCTGGCTAGGCCACAACTAGAGTATTGCATCCAGTTCTGGTCACCACACTTTAGGAAGGATGTGAAGGCCCTTGGAGAAGCTGGATTTGTTTTCATTAGAGCAAAGGAGGTTGAGGGGTGATTTGATAGAGGTGTACAAGATTATGACGGGTTTGGATAGGCTAGACAGGGAAAGGCTGTTCCCACTAGTTGATGGTACAAGGACTAGGGGACACAGATTTAAGGTTTTGGGCAAGAGATACAGGGGGATGCGGGGAAAAACTTTTTTACGCAGCTAGTGGTGAGGACCTGGAATTCACTGCCGACGGAAGTGGTGGAAGCGGAGACACTCAATGTTTTCAACGGGATATTGGATAGGCATTGAGGAAATAAACTTGCAGGGCTACAGGGATAGAGCAAGGGAATGGGACTGACTGGATTGCTCTACAGAGAGCTGGCACGGACTTGATGGGCTGAATGGCCCCCTTCTGTGCTGTTATGACTCTATGACCTTATCAAATGCCTTTTGAAAATTCAAATATACTACTTCCACTGGTTGCCCTTTATCTACCCTGTTAGTTACACTCTCAAAAAACTCTAAATAGATATGCCAAACACGATTTCCCTTTCATAAAACTGTATTGACACTGCCCAATGTAATGCCCTGTTACCACTTTCTGAATAATAGATTCTAGCATTTTCCCTACTATTGATGTCAGGCTAACACACCTATAGTTCTCTGTTTTCCCTTTCCTTCCTTTTTCAAAAAACAGGGTTACATTTGCTACCTTCCAGTCCATTCTAGAATCTAAGGAATTCTGGGAGATCAAAACCAATGCATCCACTATCTCTGCAGTCACCTCTTTTAAAACCGTAGGATGTAGGCCATTGGGTCCAGTGGATTTGCCGGCTTTTAATTCCATTAATTTCTCCAGTACATTTTCTTTACTAATGTCAATTATTTTAAGTTTCTCACTTTCATTAGACCCCTGGTTCCCCACTAATTGTAGTGTGAAGACAAATATAAAATATTTGTTTAAAGTCTCCGCCATTTCCTGAATCCCCTTTATAATTTCTCCTGTCTCTGCCTCGAAGGGACCCACTTTTACTTTCACTAATCTCTTTCTTTTTACTTTCTTGTAGAAGCTCTTGCTAACTGTTTTTATATTTCTTGCCAGTTTACTCTCATATTCTATTTTCTCCCTCTATCAATTCCTTGGTCATCCTTTGCTGATTTCTAAATCCTTCGCAATCCTCAGACTTATTGCTCTTTTTGGCAACAGTATAAGCCTCTTCTTTTAATCTAATAGTACCCTTAACTTCTCTAGTTAGCCATCGCTGTATCGCTTTTCCCATGGAGATTTTATTCCTCAAGGGAATGTATGTCATTGAGAATTATGAATCATTTCTTTAAATGTTTGCCATTGTTAATCTACCATCATATCTTTCAATCTAATTTCCCAATCTGCCTTAGCTAATTGGCTTTGTTTAAATTTATGACTCTAGTTTCTGACTTAACCACATCACTCTCTAACTCAATATGAAATTCTATCATATTATGATCACTCTTTACCAGAGGATCCTTTCCTACATGATTACTAATTAACCCTGTCTCATTACACAATACTAGATCTAAAAGTGCCTGTTCCCTAATTGGTTTCTTGACATTTGATTCTAGGAAACTACCTTGAATGCATCCCATGAACTCATCCTCCAAATTCCTTTGGCCAATATGGTTTGCCAAATCTACTTGAAGATTGAAGTCCCCCACAATTATTGCATTATCCTTGTTACAACCTCCTCTAATTTGCTGATTTATTTCCTGTCCAACACTGTAACTACTGTTCAGGGGCCTATAAACTACTCCCACCAATGTTTTCTGTCCTTTGCTATTTCTTAGCTCCACCCATATTGATTGTACGTCCTGATTTTCTGGGCTAAGATATTTTATCACTACTGTCTTTATCTTACCCTTTATTATCAGGGCTATATTGTCCTTTTCCATTTTGCCTATCTTTTCTAAAAATCACTTGACCCTGGAATATTTAGTTCCCAACCTTGGTAACCCTGCAGCCACGTCTCACTAACAGCTACTAGATCAAACCCATTTATTTCTATTTATTTATGCCTTGAACTCATCTATCTTGTTACAAATGCTTCATGCATTCACATATAGTGCCTTTAATATTAACATTTTACTATTTTTCCCAGATGTGACCTGTAATGATATCAGCAAATAGTGATGGTATTTGCCTGTTTGATTATGATGCCTTACCAGCATAGTTGCCTGATTGATTACTTATGCCTGACCAGCAGAGGGCATGTGACAGAGACAAGCAGTTTAGTTTTAGTTTCATTTTAGATGGATTTCTAGCATGGTGTCTCCTGTAAGGCTGTTAACCAGAGTTGAACAAACTTTAGATTAAAAGACATTCTCTTTCATAAATGTCTCGTCATTGAACCCACAAAGAAATCAACACATGGTGTCAGAAGTGATTGAAAGAGATGAAGAGGAAAAATCTGAAGTTAAATCAGCTCTCCACATATTAGCAAGCCAAAAGAGAACATCGTTACTTACCATTGGAGAATAGCTAACGAAGTGAAAAAATGGAAGGTTTACACCCACCGGCGAAGCTTCAGTTGACAGGTAATGTGGCTGAAAATTGGAGAAGGTTCAAACAACGTTTGGAGTTGTATTTATCAGCAATCAGAGCTGACGAGAAAAGTGATAAAAAGAAATCATCAGTGTTCTTACATGTCGTGGGTGATGAAGCGCTGGAGGTGTATAATAACTTCACATTCGCTGCTGATGGAGACAATATGAAGCTAGATAAAATAATGGAACAGTTTGAGGCCTACTGCATACCTAAACATAACGTGATGTTTGAGAGGCACAGATTTTTCACATGTGTACAGAAAACGGGTGAGACTATTGATCAGTATGTGACTGAACTGAGAAACCGAAGCAAAACATGTGAATTTGGGGGACTGACAGACTCGCTGATAAAAGACAGACTGGTGTGTGGTATTCCAGATAATGGTCTAAGGGAAAGACTGCTAAGAGAGCAAAATCTAGACCTGGGAAAAGCCATAGCACTGTGCAGGGCTACAGAGACTGTGAAGTCGCAGGCAAAGGAGCTGTTCAGTGACAGTAGCTGCAACGTGGATGCAGTGAGAAAGAACGGACACAAACCGTTTAACAAAAATAGCGCCAATGTGAAAAAAGAGGCGTGGCCAGCGAACAAAAATGAAAGGGGCAATCGAAAGTCATGTAGTTGATGCGGTACACAGGATCCACCAAGAAAGTGTCCAGCATAATTTTAAGAAAATTAGACCCAGACCAAAGATACATGGAATAAAAGTGAAAGTGACAGGATACTCAGGTACTAATATACCAGTGAAAGGAAGATGCATTGTCAAAGTGACACACAAGGACAGAGAGCACACGCTAGCATTAATCGTGGTGCCAAAGGATGTGCAAGCCATACTAGGTTTAAAAGCCTGTGAGAGACTGAACCTGGTAAAGAGAGTCCTCGTTGTGGAAAGCGAAGGAGAGACAGTCTATGATGAACTCATGAAAGAGTACAATGACCTATTTCAGGGTCTAGGCTGCCTTCCAGGAGAACACACGATCAGAGTAGATAAAAGTATGCCAACGGTCATACATCCATGCAGAAAAGTTCCGTTTGCTCTTCAAAAGCAACTGAAGGCAGAGTTGGACAGGATGGAAAGCCTGAACGTGATTCAGAAGATAGATGAGCCAACTGAGTGGGTGAATTTCCTCGTCGTTGTGGACAAAAAGAATGGAAAGCTCAGAATTTGCCTGGATCCAAGAGATCTAAACAGAGCAATAAAGAGAGAGCACTTCAAGCTTCCTACACATGAGGAAATCATGGCACAGTTTGCAAATGCAAAGTATTTCAGCAAGTTAGATGCATCATCAGGATTTTGGCAGATGAAATTGGACGAGGCAAGTTCAAGACTGTGCACGTTCAACAGTCCATTTGGCAGATACAGATTCCTAAGGTTACCATTTGGCATTGCCTCAGCTCCTGAAGTGTATCACAAAACTATCCATATGATCTATGAGCACCTGGAGGGAGTTGATACATCAATGGATGACATCATAGTATGGGGAACCACGAGAACTGAGCATGACGAGAGACTGAAAAAAGTGCTGGAAGCAACAAGGAAAACAAACCTGAAGCTGAATAGAGAGAAATGCCAGCTCGGGGTGACAGAACTGACATTCGTGGGAGATATCCTTAGCAGTGAGGGCATCAGACCAGATCCCAGAAAGGTGTCCACCATTGAGAATATGCCAAAGCCACAATGCAAAAAGGACGTGCAGAGGTTTAATGGAATGATCAATTACATGGGTAAATTCATATCCAATCTCTCAGAAAAGATGGCGCCACTGAGAAGACTAACTGAAAAGAACATAGAATGGGAATGGAATCATGAGCATGAGAAGTCATGGAGCGATCTAAAGAAACTGCTCACAGAGGAACCAGTTCTGAGGTTTTATGACCCAGCGAGACCCATCAAGATATCATCAGATGCATCACAGAGTGGGCTCGGTGCCGTTCTTCTGCAAAAATATGACTACTGGCAACCTATTGCATATGCATCGCACTCAATGACAGACGCGGAGACGCGATATGCTCAAATAGAAAAGGAGCTGCTCAGCATCACATACGCCTGTGAAAGATTTCACCAGTTTGTGGCAGGACAAGCAATCAGCGTAGAGATTGACCATAAGCCCTTGATTGCATTGTTCCAAAAGCCACTAAATAGCTGTCCACTTAGAATACAAAGAATGATGATCAGGCTGCAACGCTATACACTGAATGTTGCGTACACACCGGGTAAGCTGATGTATACAGCAGACACGTTGTCCAGAGCTGTTGACCCAAGTGAGCCCGCAAACACCAAAATGGATGAAAAAGTGAACGCCTACGTGGACATGATCACAAGTGCACTGCCCATAGCAGATGCAAAAATGGAGCTCATAAAGACTGAGACAAACAAAGATGAAACAATGAGACGACTGAGGAAAAGCATCTTGGATGGATGGCCCAACATGAAGCAAGACTGCTCACCTGACATGGCAGAGTACTGGAACTGCAGGGCGGAACTATCAGTGGTCGAAGACATCATCTACAAAGGAAGTAAAATAGTTATCCCAAAGAGTCTGAGAAAAGAGGTGCCAAAAAGTATCCATGGAGGACATCTGGGAATTGAAAAGTGTAAGAAAAGAGCACGAGAGGTGATGTACTGGCCACAAATCAACCAAGATGTGACAAATGAGGTGTCAAACTGCACAATATGCCTGAAATATCGAGCAAGCAATCCGGTAGAACCACTAAAGCCACACCCAGCGCCAGACAGACCTTACCAGAAGGTAGGCGCTGACCTATTCGTATGTCAAGGGAAGGACTATCTTGCAGTCACAGACTATTACTCCCTGTATCCAAAGGTTTGTAGACTGTACACCACCACTGCAGATGTTGTGATAAGATGTATGAAAGCCATATTCTCCAGACATGGTGTGGCAAGCGAGGTCTTCACAGACAACGGACCCCAGTTTTACAATGCAAGTTTCCGACACTTTGCCAAAGAGTGGGACTTTGTCCACACAACGTCAAGTCCTCACTATCCACAGTCCAATGGACTAGTGGAAAAATCGGTCCAGACAGTGAAAAGACTGATGTACAAGGCAAAAGACAGTGGAACTGACTTCTACCAGAGCATGCTTGTATACCGCACAACGCCGCTCGAGTGTGGTATGTCACCAGCCCAACTCCTTATGGGACGTCTGCTAAGGTCAAACCTACCCATCCCGGAGAACCTCCTGAAAACAAAAGAGCAGGAGAAAGTGAGGAAGTTCAAAGAACAACAGAAAGAAAAGCAAAAGTACTACTATGACAGAGGAACACAAAACCTACCTGAACTCCACACTGGTGACCAAGTAAGGTTCAAAGACAAAACAAACATATGGACTCAGAAGGGAACTGTCCTGAGTGAAGTCCAACCAAGATCATACACCATTCAGACAGATGAGGGTGCTGTTCTGCGAAGAAATCGCCGAGATCGTCTCATGGGACCAGCCACAGCAAGTCAAAAGACTGATACTGTTGATCAACCTGATCACACAGCAGGTCAAAAGGCTGATACTGTTGACCAACCTGATCACACAGCTGAGAAAACATCATCTGAGGCAACAACTCAGATTCAAGGACAATCAATCAGAAAATCCTCAAGACGCGCGAAGCCTCCTGAGAGACTCATTGAGCAAATTTAAGGACTATTGTTATAGAAGGAAGTAATGTTATCTTATTCTTTCTTCAAGTTCTAGTGTATTTACATATTTCATGTGAACACACAAAGCAAGGTTAAAAAACCTTGATAATGATAATGATAATGTAAGTTCATTAAGTGTTACAGTTAAAATGCAGATTAATACAAAGAAAACATGTTGTTAGTTAAAAGTAAAATACTTTTGTTTTAAGAAAGGGAGATGTAATGATATCAGCAAATAGTGATGGTATTTGCCTGTTTGATTATGATGCCTTACCAGCATAGTTGCCTGATTGATTACTTATGCCTGACCAGCAGAGGGCATGTGACAGAGACAAGCAGTTTAGTTTTAGTTTCATTTTAGATGGATGCTTCTGCTATCTCTTACAAATTTGGCTTGCATCTGACTGCCTTTGGGAAAACAAATTCTAAACAGCAGCGATTTTAAAAAAGATAAGTACTTACCATTATCATCTCTGACCTCAATCCTGTTCATAATAAGAATGTCTATTTATTAATGAACATAAGAGCCCCAACCTCCCCCCGATCCTGGACCCAACCTCCGGGCCCCCCCAATCCTGGTCCTGACTTCCCTCTGATCCTGGCCCCAACCTCCAGGCTCCCCCGTTCCTGACCCCAACCTCCCCCCGTTCCTGGCCCCAACCTCCCCCTGATCCTGGCCCCAACCTCCCCCTGATCCTGGCCCCGACCTCCGGACCCCCCTAATCCTCGCTCCAACCTCCCCCTGATACTGACTCCAACCTCCGGGCCCCCCCGCTCCTGGCCCCGACCTCCCCCTGATCCGGACCCCCCTAATCCTCGCTCCAACCTCCCCCTGATACTGACTCCAACCTCCGGGCCCCCCCGCTCCTGGCCCCGACCTCCCCCTGATCCTGGCCCCGCCCTCCAGGCCCCGGCGCTCCTGACTGGGCTGAACAAAATAATAATGCTCATCAGCAGCCAGCACCAAAATAACGGCGCTGCCTGCAATATTTTTTACATGCGTGAGCAAATCGCGCTCCGTGGTGGCCCCGCCCATTTTTGGGCCTTATTGAATTTCTAGGCCTATGATTCTATAATGGTCTGACACACTATTGAAATACATGGAACAGCATGAAGTTGCTGTACTTACCTGATATATACGCACTAAAGCTGGGTGCTTACACTGGAATGGACAAGTTGTATCTTTTTCTGGCAAGTTTAATTTACAGGCGTAAAACAGGCACAAAAAGGACCAAATTTTGGGGCGCAATGCCTTGTGCCCCAAGGATGCCTCAAAGTCGTCTGACCCAAAATTGGTTTGGGACAATTTTCAAGCGTCCAGGCTATCCACCTAAAACACACATTGGGCCACTCTCATATGCTAATGAGGGGCCTAATGTCTATTTAAGGACAGGTACAAAAAATAATTTAAAAGGCAAATGAAAGGGGGCTGGAATATTAAGGAATGTAAGTATGTTACAGTTAAATAAAGCTCTGGCTAAACCCCATTTACAATACTATGTTCAATTCTGCTAACCACACATCAAGACGGATATATTGGCCTTGGAGGGGGTGCAGCCTTGATTCACCAGAATGAAACCAGGGCTAAAAGGTTAACCTATGAGGACAGGTTGCATAGGCTAGGCTTGTATTCCCTTGAGTATAGAAGATTAAAGGGAGATCTAATTGAGGTGTTTAAGATGATTAAAGGAGTTGATAGGGTAGATAGAGAGAAACTATTTCTTCTGGTGGGGGAAGTTCAGAACAAGGGGGTATAACCTTAAAATTAGAGCTAGGCTGTTCAGGGCTGATGTCAGGAAGTAATTCTTCAAAGGGTAGTGGAAATCTGGAACACTCTCCCCCCCAAATGCTGTTGAGGCTAGGTCAATTGAAAATTTCAAAACTGAGCTTGATAGATTTTTGTTAGTTATGGGTATTAAGGCTTACAGATCCAAGGCAGGTAAATGGAGTTAACATGCAGATCAGCCATGATCTAATTAAATTGCAGAACAGGCTTGAAGGGCTGAATGGCTTACACTTGTTGCTATGTTGCTACAAGAAATTATGGGGTAAAAATTTTAGCGACCTGAAAATGTTAGCGCCCCCGCGGCCGATTTTCCCATGTAACACCCCGAGATGGAGGAGGGGCGCTACTGGAAGTGCCCTACGTCCCTCTTGGGGCGTTGTGAACCATTATCGTGGTGCTACGTGCCGCGGTAGTGCAGGCCTTCCTCCCCTTATTAAAGGGGAGGGGCCTGGCGCAGCACGTCCCGGCGCCCAGCTGGGCCACCAGGGATCGGGAGTGCCAGCAAACAAGCCCGGCACTTAAGAGGACTGCCGGGCTCACAGGGAGCAGCTGGCACCCCACGGGGGGTTCGGGGGGGCTTCACGGGGGCCGGGGACAGCAAAGGGGGCAGGTGTTGGCAGGCAACCAGCAACAAAAATGGCCGTCCGTCACCTTCCCTTTAACTAGTGCTGCCCTGGCCACAGGTAGGCTCCCCTGACCCCAGTGGACATAGCGTCCAGCGGTAAGTCGGGGGGCGCCACTCAATATTTCAGCCGGGGCGTGAGCGGGGCACGAGCGGGGCGCTGTGCGTGGCGATGATGTAATCGCCGGCGGCACAACGCCGCGTGGCGCTAATGGTTAGCATTGTCGCTAACCTCCCGCTGAATTTCACGGGAGGCGCTAGCGGCGCCGCGCCCAGACATGGAGCAGGCCTCAGGTTGTAGCCTAGCCAGCGGCTGCCACTGTAGGAGTGCCCTTCCATGCTCCACAGTACTTATGCTGGCCACGATTGCCTCCCCCCCAACCCCCTTTTCCACTGTCCTCCCACCAACTGGGGCTTAAATGAGGCGGGCAGCTCAGAATCGCATTCTTCCACTGAACAGCTGCCTATAGAAGTGCAATGGAGGCAGCTCGCCCAGAATATTTAGATGAGGCCCAAGGATTAATTTCTTATGATGCTCGGGCTTCCATCTCTCCATCTTCAGGCACGGTCCGGCGCTATTCAATTTCCACTCCATATTGTATAACGAAAAATAGGTAGAAAAAAAAGAAACAAACCAGTTCAAAAAATCCAACTGCCTTTCCTAACTTCTTCCCCTTCTTCTTGTTCTTTTCTCTGCAGAAAGCAAAAGTTATCCAAAATTAGTTTTGCAGTGAGAAGTATTAAAAAACCTGTTGGAGTTTGAATTGTAAGAGGATCCTTACTTTCCTTTTTTGGGATGATCTTTGACTGGTTTCTCGTCCTCCTGGTAGCTTGGATTGTCATAGCTAGCATTTGAGAATCCTGTGGGAAATTTAAGTTGTCAAAATTTTAATCAGGATTTTTTTTGTTATTATAAAACCACACAGCACAAAAGAAGGCCATTTGGCCCATTCAGCCTGTGCTGGCTCTTTGAATAATTGGTTAGCTCTTTCACACATTCCTGCTCATCCCCAATAGCACTGCAAATTATTCCCCTTCAAGTATATATCTAATTCCCTTTTGAAAGTTATTGTTGAATCTCCTTCCACCACCCTTTCAGGCAGTGCATTCCAGATCATAACAAATTGCTGCATAAAAAAGTCCTCATCTCCCCTCTGTTCTTTGCCAATTATATTAAATCTGTGTCCTTTGGTTACTGACCCTTCTACCAATGGAAACAGTTTCTCCCTATTTACACTATCAAAACCCTTCATAAATCTAAACACCTATATTAAATCTCCCCTTAACCTCCTCCGCTCCAAGGAGAACAATCTCAGTTTCCCTAGTCTCTTCAAATAACTGAAGTGCCTCAGCCCTGGTACCATTAAAGTAAATCTCCACTACACCCTCTCCAAGGCCTTGACATCCTTCCTAAAATATAATGCCCAAAATTGGACACAATACTCCAGCTGAGGGCTAACATGTAATTTATAAAGTGATTTACCATAACTTCCATGCTTTTGTACTCTATGCCTCTATTAATAAAGTCCAGGAACCCGTGGGCTTTTTTTTAAGAGCCTTATCAATTTGTCCTGCCAACTTCAAAGATTTATGTACATAAACCCCCAGGTCCCCCTGAACCCCCTTTAAAATTGTATCATTTAGATTATATTGCCTCTCCTCATTTTTCCTTCTAAAACATATCACTTCATACTTCTCTGCATTAAATTTAAACAAACTTCTTTACTCAGAGAGTGGTGAGAATGTGAAACCATGGAGTGGTTGAGGTGAATAGCATAGACACATGTAAAGGGAAGCTAAATAAGTACATGAGGGATAAAGAAAAAGAAGGCTATGTTGATAGAGTGAGGTGGAGTAAGGTGGGAGGAGTCTCGTGAGGAATATAAACAGTGACATAGACCTGTTAGGCTGAATGGCCAATTTCTGTGCTGTAAGTTCTATGTAAATCTCAATCTGCCATGTGTCTGCCCATTTCACAAGTCTATCTATATCCTCCTGAAGTCTGCTCCTATCATCCTCACTTTTTGCTATATTTCTAAGTTTTGTGTCATCTACAAACTTTGAAATTATACCTCCTATACTGTAAGACTACAAAGGGTTCAACTGCTTTTAGTTCTCTAATACACTACAGCATTTAACAACAGAAAGCAGAGCACACATTTAATGACACAAAACATTTAAAGTACATACAACACAAAAGAAAGTCTGTTAGCCTGTTGCTTCAATCCTGTTTTCTCACAACAATTTCAATCTCCGTTACTTCCTGTGGGCTTTCAATTTCTTTCTCTTCCTAAATCTGTTCTTAGTCTTCTCATATCTAACAAAGGAATTTCTATTGAATTCTTTACAGTCTTTGTTTGCTGCAAAAGGGCTTAATTGTCCCTTTTCATTCTCAGTTTTGAGATGGTTCCTTTTTACTGAGGGCTAGAAATTCATTATAGCTCAGGAATGGGTGGTATAATTAGAAAAGTTGGAGAATTAGTGCCAGGTGCTAATGCTTTAGACTGCATGCAAAATTCATGTTCACTGCTCAAAGAAATGATTGGTGTTCAAATTGAAGTCTTGAAGCCCAAGCTCATTGGCGTTACACACAAACAATGGACCATTATCAGGTGCAGTCTAATCGCAAGTCATGAATGCCACAGGCTTTTTCCAGTTCTTTAAGGGGCGGTTCATTGATGCTGCAGAACTTCATTCTCAACATTGCTGGGGGTGCAGCTGCCTCAGCAAGCAGCAGCAGGCCAAGAAGAAGGAGAAGGAGCTGGAGGACTGAAGCAGCTGCACTCAAGGCAGATCCACGCCCCAGGGAGAGAGCCCGCAGATACTGCAAACAGGCATTGGTGTTCGCTGTGGCGAGATGGAGGGCGGTGCTCTACCCAGCAAGTGGCAGGAGGCCCTCGCTGCAAGTCTTCCGCACCATGTGGAGGGAGGTAGCGCAGTACATCTCGGGCAGCATTCAGATCCCCAGGATCCCCACACGGTGCAGGAAGAAATGTAATGACCTCACTCAGGTGGTCAGGGTGAGTGAATGCTTCTACAAATGCTTCATACCACCATCTGAGCCACAGTTTTCACACACTGCCCAAAGCACCATGCCCCCAGCACTCACCCACCAACAACCTCTACCTACCAACACTCACACCCACATCTCACACCTTGCACACAATGACAACTATTCAACTATGGCAGGCACATCAACCAAACACATTGCTCCGCACTCACTCACACACTTTCCTTTTTCTTGCAGGCCAAGGAAGCTCACAACAGCAGGGAGCAGGAGCGCACAGGCAGAGGACAAGCCGACACCCAACCACTGTCTGCGCTGGAGAAGAGAGTGCTGCAGATTATTGGGCACCAGGTGGTCGGTGCTGTGGCCACCGGTGATGTTGACACCCCCTTGGGGACAACAATGGTATGTTCATCCCTACTCCTTCTTCTCACATCCCACTTCCCCCTCACTCCACAAGAGTTTCGCACTTTCCAGCTAATCATGCTGTATGCATGTCTTTCTCACTTCCTGCCCCCTCCCCTCATCTTAACCCGACTCTTGTGCCTTGATGCTTTCAGATAATGAGCAAGCACCTAAGTAGCCTGCCCCTGAGGGTACCATAGAGAGCGAGGTTGGAGAAGGGGAGGAGGAAGAACATACCGCGTCACTGCATGTCTCACCCGCAAGAACCAACTCGAATACTGGCACTATACGTTCTTTAGAGGCTGGTTCAGTAGTGGGATCTGCACAGGGTGAGACACCAGGGATGAGTGGGCTGCAGCAAGACCAGGGGGAAAGGGTAGCTCAAGGGCCAACTCCCCAGAGGGCAAGTTCGTGTGCGAGCTTTGCTGCACAGAACTCAGTTGAGGGCCTCTATCAGGAGGCCTTTAGAAGAAGGGTGATGGGCATGCACATGGAGATGATAGGTGCAATGGCAAGGGTGCCCCAGAGCCTCTCGGCAATGATAAGGAGCACGGAGGAGTCCACCTCCAACATTGCACAACATGGAGCCCATCATTTCCAGTCTGCAAAGGATGGTAGACTCCCAGAGAGACCGTGGTAACCCAGACCTGATGCCACATGTGATGGGTGATCTGGCAGCTTCCATTGCAGCACAGACAGAAGCAACACAATGTCTTAGTGCTGTAATGCAGTCTCAGCTTGATTCCATGCAAGCTCTGACTGCTACCATCATGGCTGGGTCTACCACCGTCGACCATGGCTTTCACAGTGTCACAGCAGGCCAGCAAGCTGTGCTCCAACAGATTGCTAGGGATGCTGAGGTACTGCCCTGGGAGAGGGGCAGTGGGTCAGTGGTGCAGGAAGCTGCTGCCCTCTCTCAGGATGACAGCATTCCTGCTCCCACCACTGCCGCTCTGCCATTGCCGTTGTTGCTGCCTGTCATCCAGCCAGCCCAGACTGCTGCTGCCCATGCTGAGGTGGTGCAGTCTACAGCCGGGCCTTCCAGGCCCAGAGTTGGTCAAGGTCATCCTGCATTGTCATCTGAAGTCTCTTGCACGGACACTCAGCAGCCTTCAGCAGCCCTGCTGCAGCCACTGGACCAGCATTACATAGGAGCACTAGAGTAGGCAAAGGCACAGTCAGGAGTGGCACTAAGGGATTGCACAAGGGTGAATAGTTAATATTTTTGGTGTAAGAATGTGTTCACTGATTTTTGATAAATTTATTAATTCACTTACCATTCTTTTGTGGTGTCTGTCATTTAAGCTTTGCGTTGTGAAGTGGCCTGCGAGAGGGATGGAATGATGGGGATTGGTGATCAAAGGGGGTCTGGGCTTTATGTCATTCTGGTTTGAGGCCGGAGGTCTGTTTGGAGGAGGTGGCAGAGTTATGTGACCACCTCCTTGGTGAGGCGGTACCGTCTAATACACTGCACCTTGCTTAATTGAAAGTAGGAGAAGTGCTCTCGGAATACCCTCAGAGAGTAAGGCCTCCAGGTGAGAACTCTGATGTCTCTCCTCATCTCTCTGCGCACATGTTCTCGTCTTTCTTGCTGCCTACGCTCCCTCCACAGTAGATCCTGGAGGGTGAGGTTGACTGCCAGTACAGCCCCCATTAATGTTACCAAGTGTAGCAGTTTGATTCTTTGAACAATAAATGTAGCTACTTTTTAGTTGCCACAAGACTCCTGATACAAAAGAATCTTTAAATTACCGAATGAAACTTGCATAGAAACATAAAAGATAGGAGTAGGCCATTCAGCCCTTCGAGCCTGCTCTGCCTTCAATGAGATCATGGCTGATCATCCAAATTCAGTACCCTGTCCCTGCCTTCTCCACATATCCCTTGATCCCTTTAGCCTTAAGAAATATATCCAACTCTTTCTTGAATATATTTAATGAACTGGCCTCCACAGCCCTCTGTGGCAGAGAATTCCACAGGTTCACCACTCTCTGGGTGAAGAAATTCCTCCTCATTTCAGATCTAAATGGCTTACCCCTTATCCTTAGACTATGACCCCTGGTTCTGGACTCCCCGGCCATCAGAAACATCCTTCCTGCATCTAGTCTGTCCAAGCCTGACAGAATTTTATAGGTTTCGATGAGATCCCCTCTCAATCTTCTAAACTCCAGTGAGTATAAGCCCAATCGACACAATCTCTCCTCATACGTCATTCCTGCCATCCCAGGTATCAGCCTGGTGAATCTTCGCTGCACTCCTTCCATGGCAAGAACGTCCTTCCTCAGGTAAGGTGACCAAAACTGCGCACAATACTCAAGGTGCGGTCTCACCAAGGCCCTGTACAACTGTAGCAAGACATCCTTGTTCCTGTACTCGAACCCTCTTGCTACGAAGGCCAACATACCATTTGCCTTTTTAACCGCCTGCTGCACCTGCATGCTTACCTTCAGCGACTGGTGCACAAGAACACCCAGGTCTCTTTGCACTTCCCCTTCTCCCAATCTATTGCCATTCAAATAATAATCTGCCCTCCTGTTTTTGCCACCAAAGTGGATAACCTCACATTTATCCACATTATAGTGCATTTGCCATGTTTCTGCCCAATCACCCAACCTGTCCAAATCGTACTGGAGTTTCACGACATGCTCCTCACAGCTTACCCTCCCACCCAGCTTTGTGTCGTCTGCAAATTTGGAGATATTACATCCAATTCCCTCATCCAGATCATTAATATATATTGTGAACAGCTGGGGTCCTAGGACCGATCCTTGCGGTACCCCATTAGTCACTGCCTGCCACTCGGAAAATGACCCGTTTATTCCAAATCTTTGCTTTTTGTCCACCAACCAGTTCTCTATCCAAATCAATACCTTGCCCCAATCCCATGTGCCTTAATTTTGCACGCTAATCTCTTATGTGGGACCTTATCGAAAGCCTTCTGAAAGTCCAAATACACCACATCCACTGGTTCTCCCTTATCTATTTTACCAGTTGCATCCTCAAAAATTCCAGTAGATTAGTCAAGCATGATTTACCTTTTGTAAATCCATGTTGACTTTGTCCGATCCTGTCACTGCTTTCCAAATGCTCTGCTATTACATCTTTTATAATGGACTCTTGCATTTTCCCCAATAATGATGTCAGGCTTATATAATTCCCCGCTTTTTCTCTACCACCTTTTTTGAATAGTGGGGTTACATTAGCTACCCTCCAATCCATGGGTACTATTCCAGAGTCTATCGAGTTCTGGAAGATGACCAGCAATGCATCTACTATTTCTAGGGCCACTTCCTTAAGTACCCTGGGATGTAGATTATCAGGCCCTGGGGATTTATCGGCCTTCAGTCCCATCAATTTTCCTGACACCATTTCCCTACAAATACTGATTTCTTTCAGTTCCACCCTTTCATCAGACCCTATGTTCCCCAGCATCTCTGGGAGGTTATTTGTGTCCTCCTTTGTGAAGACAGAACCAAAGTATGTATTTAGTTGGTCTGCCATTTCTTTGTTTCCTATTATAAATTCCTTTGATTCTGACTGCAAGGGACCTACGCTTGACTTCACCAATCTTTTTCTCTTCACATATCTATAAAAGCTTTTACAGTCAGTTTTTATGTTCCCTACTAGCTTACTCTCATATTCTATTTTCCCTTTCTTAATTAATCCCTTTGTCCTCCTTTGTTGAATCCTAAACTGCTCCCAATCCTCAGGATTATTGCTTTTTCTGGCCAATTTATATGTCGTCTCCTTGGATCTTATGCTCTCCCTAATTTCCCTTGTTAGCCACGGTTGAGTCACCTTTTTTGTTTTATTTTTGTGCCAAACTGGGATGAACAAATTCTGTAGCTCATCCATTCGGTCTTTGAATGTTTGCCATTGACTATCCACCATCAACCCTTTGAGTGCCATTCCCCAATCAATCCTACCCAACTCGCTCCTCAGACCATCGTAGTTTCCTTTATTTAAATTGCGCACCCTAGTCTCTGAGATAACTACTTCATTCTCCATCTTAATGAAGAATTCGATCATGTTATGATTGCTCCGACCCAAGGGGCCTCGTACAACAAGATTGCTAATTAATCCTTTCTCGTTACATAATGCCCAGTCTAATATGGCCTGATCTCTGGTTGGTTCCTCGACATATTGGTCCAGGAAACCATCCCGTAAACACTCCAGGAATTCCTCCTCCACAGTATTGTTACTAATTTGGTTGAACTGAGAAGAGACCACTGAAACTGCACTAGGGAGAATAGTTAATATTTTTGTTGTATATATGTGTTCACTGATTATTGATAAATTTATTAATTCAGTTTGGATTATTTTATGGTGTCTCTCATTTCAGCTTTGTGCTATGATATGGCCTGCAATAGGAATGGAATGATGGGGATGTGGTGAGCAATGGGGATCTGTGGTTTAATTCATTCGAACCACAGTCTGATGAGGCGGTCATGGACTGCGTGTGAAGGCTGATTAATTGGCTGCCTCCTCCCTCGCTCCTGTTCCTCATCCTCCTCCTCATCCTTGTTGTCTTCCTCCTCCTCCTCCTCTTCTCCCTCCTCTCCCTCTTCCTCCTCCTGAGGTGGTCCTGCAATCCCTGGTGGCAAGGGCTGGACCCTCATGATGGCCAAGTTGTGGAGCATGCAACAGACCACCATGAAATGGGACACCCGCTCAGCTTGGGTGTGTGAAATGAGGAAGGCACAAGGGTAGAGTTGTGCTGATGGGAGTGAGGGAAAGCAAGAGGTGCATGCCAGAAGGAGGGTAATGTAAGAGGGTATCCGCATCTTGTATCCTTTCAGCCCCTCCACTGTCCAAGGGCTCAACCATGTCCCTGCCAAGAATGCCCTGCACTGCCTCCTCCAAGGGGTGAGGTGAGGCTAGGAATGGAAGATGTGCCTCGTCATTGGTGCAGATTGTTGATAGGTGAGTGATTGGAGGTTGTGCATTGAGCGGTGGGTGAGGCTAGTGGTGCAGTTAGTAGGAGACGTCTTTTGAAGATGCATTCCCTTTGCTTGACCAGTGGTCTGAGGTTAAGAAGCTTCTATAGGCACTGGAGCCAGGTGGTGGATGACACTGCTGGCTGTGACGGCCTTAGTGATGTACTCCCACATCATTCTTTCTGGAGGGCCTCTTGGCCCCTGTGGGTAGAGGGCCGCCCTTGCAGTGTTGACCCTCTTCACAAAGCTGGAGAGCTGCGTGTGAGACCCTGGGTGGCCCTTCCCTGGCTTTCTGAGCTGAGGCAGTTTTCCCATTTGTTGAGGTTAGGAAGGTAACAGCTGAATATTCACATTTAGAACTTCTTTTAAATATTGAATATTTCTTAAAAGGCAGAGAGGGATGACAAATGTATTGATTCACTGCATTTTATTTTGTATTGCTTCAGTGTGCATGGCCCCTTTAAATCTCAGATCACGTCATTACCCACAATTCCTTGCGAGCTCCACAGTTTTGCTCAGAGGCTGTGGAAAGCTGCATCATCAGATCTGGACAGAAACTTTGTCTCGGATCCCACCGGCAATGCCAACAGGATGGCGTTGCACTGTGTCCGACAACTTTGCTGGCGAACAAGAAATTTTCCCCTAAGATCTTCATAGGCCACCTCTCACGAACACGGTCCTTCCTGATTCATTATGGCATGACAAGTGCTATTGTGAACAAGACCCTCAGATATGAGGTATTTTCTTCAAAAACACCAGCTGCCAGCTTGCTTATCATCCAGTTGGCTATCTTGTTTCAAAATGTGGCTACAAAAATAAGTCAACAGGCACGAATCACACATCTTGCACTTCCAGCAGAAGCTAAATAACACAGTCACCTAAATTGTATCCCAACACATTAAACTCTAAAGCATTCTGGGAATGTACAACTTTAACCATTTCATTATTTCTAGCTACAGTGCAAATCCACAAGCCATTTATAAGTAACAGAAAAGAAAAAACCTTAATCATTTGAGATTAAATCAAATCCTAACCCTACTTATATATGTATACACAACTAAGGTATCTCTCAATCCCAAGTCTATGTCATTTTGCTGGCAAGTCTATTATGTGGAACGTTATCAAATGCCTTTTGAAAGTCTATATATACAACATTAACTGCACTACCTACATCAACCCTTTCCATTATTTCATTGAATAAGTAAATCAGGTTTGTCAGACATGACATGTCTTTAACAAATTTATTAACCGTTGTTCTTCCAAGTGACAATTAATTTTGCCCCAGATTATGGTCTCTTGAAGTTTCCCACCACTGACATTAAGCTGACTGGTCTGTAGTTATCTGTTTTATCCCTCTCCACTTTTTAGAATAGGGGTGCAAGATTTGGATAAGGCAATAAGGTGCCAGGTACTTGTTTTACTTGACACATTCCAGAATGTTTTTAAAAGGTCCCAGTAATATAACTATTTACATGAATGGTGGTGCATAACAGAGTAATATTGCCACACAAATGATTTCACATAATCTATATTACACACTTATAAGTTATTTACATTCTCATATATAAATGGTTACTGCAGCACAAACCTGTTCTTATCTCAAAAATATGTTTCCATTACAAATAAAGTGCAATGAATTCAAGTTGCACTCAGAAAAAGCTCTTTACCAGTTAAATAAATCATTGTAGGTCATAATCCGGATGCTGTATAAGTACACCATTTACTAACAGATAATCACTTGTAAATCCTCGCAAAAAACAATGGGCTAAAAATTTGGGGGTTTAGCGCCAGCCATCACTGCTCGATTTGAGGAAGAAAATGTCGGCCACTGCACTTTCACCCGCTGCTGGCGGGTCCTGCGGCGGCTGCCATTTTCAGCAGGTCGGCAGTGCCACGCCGAGTTGACGCCCACTCAGCCATTTTGGATATCGTTGCTCGTATTGCTGTCCTCTCTAAAACATGTCCATCTATGCGTGCAGCCGTTAAAAGTGCATCAGTAACGTTAATGGCCATGAGGAATCTGGCAGGACTTGGCAGATTGTATACGAGGATGGAGGCTGACAGGCGGAAAACACGTCAGATGGATGCCGGAACTTCAAACACCTCCTTTGCCAAGGTTTTTCTTTGATACTTTCATTTTTTGCTCATCTGTGGGAGTGGGGGTTGGGGGTCGGGGTGGGGGTGCATTTTCTGGCAGTTTCCAGGTGGCCTACAGTGTTTGTGGGTCAGTAAATCAATGGGTGTAACCTTGTGGTACAAGCTTTTAGTTCAGAACACCTGCACAAAACTGCTATTCCCTTGGCGGATTCCCAGCAAATAACAAAACCCAATTCTTAAAGACCATCAGATTTCTTAGAGTTCCATCGCAACGTTTGAACATCATCCCTGATAAGGACTCTTCTGTCTTTATGAAAGTGTCACCAGAACGGCACGCCTAGCAAATCTGGACTCAACTGATTAAGATTTTAAGGAATTATAATTAATTTATTCAAAATTACATAGCAAATCATTAATTTGTGTCAAGTATGCAAAACCCACTAAAAGCTGGTGCGATTACTACACATTTAAACACTTTAAGAGTAACCATTGGGGAAAGATTAGTGTTACAGGGAATGCAGTAGCATTTATTTCATGAACTAATAAAACATCAACAGACATCGGGTGGGAGATAATATTTTTGTAGCAAGAACGGCAACTGTTCCGTATATGGTCGACAGTTCGCTCCTTTCTTCCCCTTTCTCCATCACTGCAAGTGGGAGACAGACGCGGCCTCCTGCTGAGCTCGATGCTGGAAAGAATGCGTTACACCACAAAATCTCTGCACCGCTGATGTTAATTAGCAGGCAGCACCAAAATACCAGTGCTGCCTGTGCTCTCTCGGCGGGTGGCCGTTAGTCTTGGCTGGCGCTGTTACCGGCAGGTTTTCAGCGTACTGGAATTTTTAGCCCAATGTGCTTTAAAGTCTCACACTCGGGTCAATTTAAGAAAACTTGATTTTTAAATTAAATTTAAATGTGCACAGTAAGTATGTTTAAAATAGGCACTCTTTCAACTGTATATTTTATAATGTTTGTTCATTTCTTATGAAGTATATGATGCAGTACTTGAAATTAAAAAATGCAGAATAAAACTCACCGTTAGCAGCGATATCTTGGGCCTGATTTGCCCCGAACTCTTGCTTCATGTTCCTCATTTTCTGTTTTATTACTTTTGAATTTATAATGGAGAACAAAGAAATGGCAGACCAATTAAATACATACTTTGGTTCTGCCTTCACAAAGGAGGACACAAGTAACTTCCCAGAGATGTCAGGGAAAATAGGGTCTAATGAGAGGGAGGAACTGAATGAAATCAGCATTTGTAGGGAAATGGTGTTAGGGAAATTGATGGGATTGAGGCTAATAAATCCCCAGGGCCTGATAATCTGCATCCTAGGGTACTTAAGGAAGAGGCCCTAGAAATAGTAGATGCATTGCTGGTCATCTTCCAAAATTCTATAGACTCTGGAACAGTTCCCATGGATTGGAGGATAGCTAATGTAACCCCACTATTTAAAAAAGGTGGTAGAGTGAAACCGGTAAGCCTGACATCGGTAGTGGGGAAAATGCTGGAGTCCATTATAAAAGATGTAATAGCAGAGCACTTGGAAAACAGTGACCGGATCGGACAAAGTCAACATGGATTTACAAAAGGTAAATCATGCTTCACTAATCTGTTGGAATTTTTTGAGGATGTAACTGGTAGAATAGATAAGGGAGAACCAGTGGATGTGGTATATTTGGACTTTCGGAAGGCTTTCGATAAGGTCCCGCATAAGAGATTAGCGTGCGAAGTTAAATCACATGGGATTGGGGGTAAGGTACTGACTTGGATAGAGAACTGGTTGGCGGACAGGAAGCAAAGAGTTGGAATAAACGGGTCTTCTTCCGAGTGGCAGGCAGTGACTAGTGGGGTACTGTAGGGATCGGTGCTAGGACCCCAGCTATTCACAATATATATAAATGATCTGGATGAGGGAACTAGATGTAATATCTACAAGTTTGCAGATGACACAAAGCTGGGTGGGCGTGTGTGCTATGAGGAGGATGCAGAGAAACTCCAGTATGATTTGGACAGGTTGGGTGATTGGGCAGATGCAGTATAATGTGGATAAATGCGAGGTTATCAACTTTGGTGGCAAAAACTGGAAGGCAGATTATTATCTGAACAGCAATAGATTGGGAAAAGGGAAAGTGCAACAAGACCTGGGTGTCCTTGTGCAGCAGTCGCTGAAGGTAAGCATGCAGGTGCAGCAGGCGGTTAAGAAGGCAAATGGTATGTTGGCCTTCATAGTGAGAGGATTCAAGTACAGGAACAAGGATGTCTTGCTGCAGTTGTACAGGGCCTTGGTGAGACCACACCTCGAGTATTATGTGCAGTTTTGGTCGCCTTATCTGAGGAAAGATGTTCTTGCCATGGAGGGAGTGCAGTGAAGATTCACCAGGCTGATACCTGGGATGGCAGGAATGACATAGGAAGAGAGATTGGGGCGATTAGGCTTATATTCGCTAGAGTTTAGAAGAATGAGAGGGGATCTCATTGAAACTTATAAAATTCTAACAGGACTAGACAGACTAGATGCAGGAAGGATGTTCCCGATGGCGAGGGAATCCAGAACCAGGTGTCACAGTCTATGGATAAGGTGTAAGCCATTTAGGACTGAGATGAGGAGGAATTTCTTCACCCAGAGAGTGGTGAACCTGTGGAATTCTCTACCACAGAAGGCAGCTGAGGCCAATTCATTAAATATATTCAAGAAGGAGTTAGATATATTTATCCAGGCTAAAGGCATCAAGGGATATGGGGAGAAAGCAGGGATAGGGTACTGAATTTGGATGATCAGCCATGATCTCATTAAATGGCGGAGTAGGCTCGAGGGGCCGAATGGCCTACTCCTGCTCCTATCTTCTATGTTTCTATGGTAGTTTTAAAGGAAACCAGTCAGGCTGTGTTCTGCAGCAACTCTCCAAAACCAAATTCGGATCGAAATATTGGATGAGGAATTATGCGAAACAATTCGTATAATTAAATCCTATTTCCTAAAAAGGAAGGTGGTATCTGTGTTCACACTGGTAAACTAATAGAAACATCCTGCTAAATAGTTTCAGGAGAATAAAAACTTGATGGGCCAGATTACATTTACACTTGTCCATAGACTTTCTATGGGGTTTTGCATTGGAACTTGCTGTAAATTAGTGAGCCATAAAGCACAACACCCTCTGCAGATTATCTGGAACCTGTATGAACAGAGCAAACAACTGTGCCCATCTTTCCCGTAACTTCATGTTTGAACATCTCCAATCAGGTTCCGCCCCAGCCACAGCACTGAAACAGCCCTTATCAAAGGTACAAATGACATGCTGTGTCACTGTGGCCATGGCAAACTTTCCCTTCTCATCCTTCTTGACTTGTTTGCAAGCTTTGACGGTTGACCACACCATCCTCTTCCAACGCCTCTCCTCCTTCGTCCAGGATTGACATGTACGCGGACGACACCCAGCTCTACCTCACCAGCACCTCTTGCAACCCCTTCACTTTCTCTGATTTGTCATGCTGCTTGTCCAGCATCCAGTCCTGGATGAGCAGAAATTTTATTCAACTAAATATTGGGAAACCAAAGTTATTGTCTTCGGTCCCCGCCAGAAACTATGTTCCCTAGCCACTGACTCCAGCCCCTCCCTCGCAACTGTCTGAGGCTGAACTAGGCCATTTGCAACCTCGGCATCCTATTTGACACTGAGAAGAGCTTCCGACCATATATCCACTCCATCACCAAGACTGTCTACTTCCACATTTGGAAAATTGCCCGCTTCTGGCCCTGCCTCGGCTCATCTATGACTGAAACATTTATCCATGCCTTTGTCACATCAAGACTTGACTATTCCAATGCGCTCCTGGCCGGCCTCCCATCTTCCATCCTCTATAAACTGGAACTCATCTAAAACTCCAGAGGACTGGAGAACAGCTAACGTAGTACCATTATTTAAGAAGGGTAGCAGGGATAAATCAGGTCATTACAGGCCAGTGAGCCTAACATCAGTGGTAGGGAAATTATTGGAAAAAATTCCGAGGGACAGAATTAGTCTCCACTTGGAGAGGCAAGGATTAATCAATGATAGTTAGCATGGCTTTGTCCGTGGGAGATCAAGTCTAACCAATTTGATTGAATTTTTTGAGGGGGTGACTAGGTGTGTGGATGAGGGTAGTGCAGTTCATGTAGTCTACATGGACTTCAGTAAGGATTTTGACAAAGTCCTGCATGGGAGACTGGTCAAGAAAGTAAGAGCCCATGGGATCCAGGACAATTTGGCACATTGTATCCAAAATTGGCTTAATGGCAGGAGGCAGAGGGTGATGGTTGAAGGGTGTTTTTGTGACTGGAAGCCTGTGTCCAGTGGTGTACCGCAGGGATTGGTGCTGGGTTCTTTGCTGTTTGTAGTGTGCATTAATGATTTAGATATGAATGTAGGAGGTATGATCAGTAAGTTCGCAGATGACGCGAAAATTGGCGGAGTGTTAAATAGCGAGGAGGGAAGCCTCAAGCTACAGGACAATATAGGTGGGTTGGTTAGATGGGCAGAACAGTGGCAAATGGAATTTAACACTGAAAAGTGTGAGGTGATGCATTTTGGGAGGATTAACAAGGCAAGGGAATAAACAATGTATGGTAGGACCCTAGGAAGGACAGTGGATCAGAAGGACCTTGGTGTGCATGTACATAGATCCCTGAAGGCAGCAGGACAGGTAGATAAGGTGGTTAAGAAGGCATATGGGATACTTGCCTTCATTAGCCGAGGCATAGAATATAAGGTTATGATGGAGCTGTATAAAACGCTAGTTAGGCCACAGCTGGAATACTGTGTGCAGTTCTGGGTGCCACACTATAAGAAGGATGTGATTGCATCAGAGAGGTTGCAGAGGACATTCACCAGGATGTTACCTGTGCTGGAGCATTTCAGCTATAAAGAGAGACTGGAGAGGCTGGGCTTGTTTTCCTTAGAGCAGAGAAGGCTGAGGGGGGACCTGATTAAGGTGTACAAAATTATGAGGGGCATAGATAGGGTAGATAGAAAGGAACTTTTCCCCTTAGTAGAGGGGTCAATAATCAGGGGGCATAGTTTCAAGGTAAGGGCCAGGAGGTTTAGAGAGGATTTGAGGAAAAACTTTTTCACCCAGAGGGTGGATGGAATCTGGAACTCACTGCCTGAAAGGGTGGTAGAGACAGGAACCCTCACAACATTCCAGAAGCATTTAGATGAGCACATGAAATGCCATAGCATACAAGGTTACGGACCAAGTGCTGGAAAATGGGATTAGAATAGATAGGGCTTGATGGCCGGCGCAGACACGATGGGCTCTATGACTCTATAACTCTGTTGCCCATATCCTAAATCGCACCAAGTCCCATTCACCCTCACCTCTGTGCTCACTGACCTACATTGGCTCCTGTTCTGGCAATGTCTCAATTTTAAATTCTCATCCTTATTTTCAAATCCCTCTATGGCCTGGCCCCTCCCTATCTCTATAACCTCCTTCATTCCTCCGAGACCTCTGTGCTCCTCCAATTCTGGCTTCTTGAGCATCCCCAAATTTAATCGCACCACCATTGGTGCCCATGCCTTCAGCTGCCGAGGCCCTAAATTTTGAAATTCCTTCCATAAACCACTCCACCTCTCTACCTCTTGCTCCTCCTGTATGAAAGACTTGTATTAGAGATTCTTAGTAGATGGGAATAATATATGTATAAATTTAAGTGTAGCCATTGACCAACTAATATTACCCATAATTATTCCTGGGTAACTAAAACGCTAAGGCTTGTTCAAAATGCAGCGGCAAAGACAGTCAAAAGCAGTTTTGACTAAGCTCTGATAATAAACCACCACAGGCTGCAAGTGAAGGTCAAATTGTTAAATAACATATCCTAATGCTAAGTAGAAATTAGAGTTCACTTAACAAAACTAATTGCAAAGATATTTAAAAGTTAGTTAATAAATAAGGAACATAAAATGAAAGCGATCATGGAGTTAAGGTATCCATCTGGTCGATTGAAGTGAGCGGCGGCGGTATAAAAAGGTAAGCCCGAGCGTGGGTAGGCCTCAGAGCAGCAGCGGCGGGAACTCGAGCGGCGGCAGTATAAAAAGGTAAGCCAGAGCGTGGGTAGGCATACTAATCTCCAATCTCAGAGGGAGAGAAGGAAAAAGTAATCGAGGTGTGACATCACCACAAAGCAGGTAAGTGATTGGTTGGGAGTATTTCTCTCTTTGTTAAAACTTTAGCTCTGTGGTTTATAGTTTTTAAGGTCTCTGTGGTGTAGCGGGACAGTTTGTAAACCAGGGCCCTTAAATATATCATTTAAAAATAATAATAATAAATGTAATTATTTACATAGAATGGCAGAGCAGGTGATGTGTTACTGCTGCAATATGTGGGAGCTGGTGGACACCATTGATGTTCACAGTGATTATATTTGCAGTAAGTGTTGGCTGCTCGAGGAACTCCGGCTCCGTGTTGATGAGCTGGAGTCCGAGCTTCAAACACTGCGACACATCAGGGAGGGGGAGAGTTACCTGGACTCTGTGTTCCAGGAAGTAGTCACACCAATTAGATTAACTAATTCAGATGTAGGCCGTGGTCAGGGACAGGAGGGTGTGACTATGAGTGAGGCAGATATGGGGATCTAGGAGGTAGTGTTGGAGGAGCCGCAGCCCTTACATAGAAGAAGATAGGAGCAGGAGTAGGCCATTCGGCCCTTCGTGCCCTTGCTCTTGTCCAACAGGTTTGAGGCTTTTACTCCCTGTGGGGATGGGAACGGGGACTGCAGGGAGGATGAGCAACCTGGCCACAGCACCATGGAATGAGGGGCCATTCAAGTGGGGGGAGTAAAGGGAAAAGTTGTAGTGGTAGGGGATAGTATCATTAGGGGGATAGATAGGGTTCTTTGCAGCCAAGAGCGAGAGTCCCGAAGGCTGTGTTGCCTGCCCGGTGCCAGGGTTAAGGCCATCTCCTCTGGGCTGGAGAGAAACTTGGAGGGGGAGGATCCAGTTGTCATGGTCCATGTTGGTACCAATGACATAGGTAGGACAAGGAAAGAGGTTCTGTTGAGGGAGTATGAGCAGCTAGGGGCCAAATTATAAAACAGAACCACAAGGGTAATAATCTCTGGATTACTACCTGAGCCACGAGCAAATTTGGCTAGGGTAAATAAAATCAGAGAGTTAAATGCGTGGCTCAAAGACTGGTGTGGGAGAAATGGGTTTTGCTTCTTGGGACACTGGCACCAGTACTGGGACAGGAGAGAGCTGTTCCGTTGGGACGGACTTCACTTGGCCAGTGCTGGGACTAGAGTCCTGGCGAATTGAATAACTAGGGCTGTAGAGAGGGCTTTAAACTAATTAGTCGGGGGGAGGTTTCAAGAGAGCAAAAAATAAAAATGTCAGTGGAGAAGGCAATAGAGCAAGGTAGCAGTGGGGGAATTAAAAACAGAGCATGTCAGGAAGGAACAGAATGTATAAAGATAAAGGTAAAGTAGTAAAGGAGGTAAAAGCAGGAATAAATTGTCACAAAACATATTTAAAAGTTCTTTATCTGAATGCACGCAGCATTTGTAACAAAATAGACGAGTTAGTGACCGAGTGCAACTTATCCAAGTTTGCCGACGATACAAAGATGGGAGGGACAGCAGTGAGTGAGGAGGACATAAAAAACCTGCAAAAGGACATAGACAGGCTAAGTGAGTGGGCAAAAATTTGGCAGATGGAATATAATGTTGGAAAGTGTGAGGTTATGCACTTTGGCAGAAAAAATCAAAGAGCAAGTTATTATTTAAATGGAGAGAAACTGCAAAGTGCTACAGTACAAAGGGATCTGGGGGTCCTGGTGCATGAAACACAGAAGGTTAGTATGCAGGTACAGCAGGTGATCAGGAAGGCCAATGGAACCTTGGCTTTTATTGCAAGGGGGATGGAGTATAAAAGCAGGGAAGTCTTGCTTCAGTTATACAGGGTACTGGTGAGGCCACACCTGGAATATTGTGTACAGTTTTGGTTTCCATATTTAAGAAAAGATATACTTGCTCTCGAGGCAGTTCAGAGAAGGTTCACTCGGTTGATTCCGGAGATGAGGGGGTTGACTTATGAGGAAAGGTTGAGCAGGTTGGGCCTCTACTCATTGGAATTCAGAAGAATGAGAGGCGATCTTATCGAAACATATAAGATTGTGAGGGGGCTTGATTGGGTGGATGCGGTGAGGATGTTTCCACTGATGGGTGAGACTAGAACTAGGGGGCATAATCTGAGAATAAGGGGCTGCCCTTTTAAAACTGAGATGAGGAGAAACTTCTTCACTCAGAGGGTAGTAAATCTCTGGAATTTGCTACCTCAGAGAGCTGTGGAAGCTGCGACATTAAATACATTTAAAAGGGAGATAGACAGTTTCCTAGCTGACAAGTGAATTAGGGGTTATGGGGAGTGGGCAGGGAAGTGGAGATGAGTCTAGGTTCGGATCAGCCATGATCCTATTGAATGGCGGAGCAGGCCCGAGGGGCCGTATGGCCTACTCCTGCTCCTACTTCTTATGTTATGTTATGTTATAGTCTGGATACCATCAAGACTAGGGAGACAGCACTGACATGGGCCCCCTTGGTATCAAGCCTTGTACCACTTTTATCAGGGGAGGCAGGAATAAAAGAGATAAAGTGAATTCCAATGAGGTGAGGAATGCACAAACAAGATAACAAGGCAGCAGGATAGAGTTGTTGGAAAAGGAGCGGCCAAGCTGCTAATCTTAGTCTGAGTGACAATGGTATTTTGACCATTAGAAAAATTAAAAAAGGTGATTTTTTTAAAGACAATGGCCTAGAAATTCGGTAGGCTTAGCGCCACTTTTGAGGCGCTAGAGGGCCTTGCGCCGGAGTTATGGCCAGTTTGGAAATTGAGTGGGTCCCTAAATTGGCGTTAGGCCGTTAGCGCTGCGCCGGCACCGATGACGTCATCGGTGTGCGCAGCATCCCGGTTGCCATGGTAACCCGCCCGAACTCCGAAATTGACTTGCGGCCGCCTCGCCCGTGGCAGCCGCAAGCAACGTTCTGGCAGAGGTGCCTTACTGGACTTTGCGCCGGCGCATTAAAGGCCCCGCGGCGGCCGGCCGCTTTCCCGCCGGCCGCCTGGCCGCAGCTCCCTCCCCGGACTTCTCCCCCCCCCCCCCGGGACAGATGCAAGCCCGGCACTTGTCCGAGGTGCCGGGCTCATTTTTACAATGATTTTCGCGGGCCGCGGCCGGGTGCAGGCAGTTCCTCCTTAAGGGAAGGAGGAGGCCTGCACTTCCCGAACCTGCCGCACCGCAGCGGGCGCCGCAGCGCCGGAATAGCGCCGCAATTCAGCGCGTAGCGCCAGTTTTCAGGCGCAAACAGCTTTCAGCAGCGCCGGCAGCCGTTTGGGCGCAGAACTAGTGAATTTTTGGCCCGCCCAGCGCGACTTAGCTCCGGCACTAACTTCCGGCGCTAAAGCCGTCGCTGCGCCAAAACCCAATTTCTAGGCCAATATATGGACACTGGCCAAATGAACTTTTGATAAGAAATGGATTAAAATCTTGATACTCAACAATAACTTCACACAGACTTACTGCGAGAACAAAGGAACAAACTTAAGACGATGTCACCTGTGTCCGAGAGGTTCTAGAGACCAAGGGCTGCGAGATACTCGTTAACTATCGCCTATTGTTAAGTATATTACGCTGTAAGCTTAATAAATCTTGATCTATTGCTCAAACATACTGGCTGCTGTATATTTGCGTCTTGTCCAAGAACTCTGAGGGGTCATTTAAGATCTTACAGGTCTTACAATGTTCCTTAACCTCTTTGACCAAGTCACCTGTCTTGGTGTTAGATAATGCTCCTGTGAAGCGCCTTGGGATATTTTACTACATTAAAGGCACTATATAAATGCAACTTCTTCTTGTTATCTCCTTAACCAAGCAGATTGAAGAATTGTTAATAAGCTGTGCCAAGTCTGAGGTTGTTTGGCAGTAATCAAGACTTACCATGCAGTTAAAAGGGTACTTACACTGGAATGGAAAAGCCCTAACTATTTCTGGCCAGTTTAGTTCCTAGCTCTGAGGTAAGTACAGTAACTTCATGCCATTCAATGTACTTGAACGGTGAGTCAGACGGCGAGATACCATTTATAGAGTTGCTTTTGGAGGAGCAGGGCACCTCGGAGAACAACTTCCCGACTTCCACGTTTAACTGCACATGTGCGGTTGCTTGAAGTTGCTGTCCGACTTGCACGTAAATAATGGCGATATTAGCCTCTCTGTTAATTCTACTGCAAAATCCAGCCTGCTATGTTTTAATCAATGAAATATCATTCCTGTTTTCCTAAAATAACACAAAAACCTAGATCCAGCTAATTTTCCTGTTGCTTCTTGCTCTAGTACCTCTCTTCTAACCACATGGATTTTAGCCTGAAATCGCTAACTTTTTATCGACTATGAATGAGATTGATTTTTTAAAACAATGTTATGTAGAAATAATCTGTAAATTAACGCATTTCCTTAACACATACCAGCTCACTTCGATCCACAAGTCTTGAAGATCGCATCTGGATGCTCAATGCCAAAGGTACTTCCTTTCTTCGAGAAAAACCTGATGCATTTATATGTAATATAAGGTGACGCCCTGACCCTCGAAGCACAGTTATCAGATTTCAGCTACTAAGAGTGATATAACATGTTTTGATAACTTTAAATTCCATGACAGGTGATGGGAGAAGGTTCTTCCTGTTTGAATTGGTTGACTTCTTCCACAACAGCAAAGAAATGATTATTGATAATAAAAATATTCATAATTGGAATATACAGAGCAAGAAAATCTTTGCTGGGCTCTAAATGGAGGGCGTTTATCCCAAATTAATCTGATCTTATTTAAACCCAGGTGGAGAGAGGTTTCAAACAGGAGGCAGATGCAATTTGATTTGGAGATGTGTGAGTAATACATTTTGGGAGGAAAGATAAGGAATGGGTGTACACAATAGAAAGAAAATGAAGGGTGTGGATAAAGAGAGAGACCTAGGGGTTCAAATTCAAAATTCCCTGAAACAAATGATTTTGTCCAGTCAAACAGCCTGCTCTCCACCCCAAGATCGAAAGCACAAATCACTCCCATTCTATTCAATGGACTGGTCCGTAATATCCTGAAACCCAGAATTGTCATGGGGTCAGAGTTCGGTAGATAAAGCCATAAAAAAAAGACCAGCAGTGTTTTGGCTTTTGTAAATTTGGGCATTGAGGATATGAGTAAAGAAATAATGATAAATTTGGTTGGGCCACAGCTAGGATACTGTGTACAGTTTTGAGTGCCCATTATAGAAAAGATATTAAATTCATAGAGTGAATACAGCGTAGACTCATTAAGATTATACCAGCAATAAGAAATTATAGTTATGAAAAGAGAATTCAGATACTGGAGCTATATCCATTGGAGCAGAAAAGGCTAAAATGAGATTTAATCGAGTTTTTTAAGATTTTGATGGGTTTTGATAGAGTAAATAGGGCAAGACTATATCCTCTGGCTTGGGAGTCAGTGATCGGTTTAAGAAAACTTCTTTTCTAAATAAAATCTACTTTTTAGACATTAAAAAAATCATTGTTAAATATGTTTAAAATGGGCATTCTAGTTTTGACTGTATATTTTATAAAGTTTATTCAGTTCTTATGACATACACGATGCAATTTAAAATTGTCACTAAGTATGAAGAGAAAACTTGACCTGCCATCTATCACATCAGCATGGGTGCCACTTATACTGTTGCACTTTGGTCCTCACAAACAGGCCAGGGTGAGCCCACCACCAGCAGCAGAAGGCACACCAGCAGCAGCAGCAACACCACCAACCTTCTCCTCAATGATCTGATGCTCCACAGGATAGAGGGAATCAGCACAGGTTTGGAGAGCAACAGAGACGATACCTCCAACACAGGGTATACAGGCAGAGGATGAGCTTCCTCAACATGACTGAGCAGCAGTGCCAAAGGAGGTTCAGGCTATCGCGCCACGTCATCGCAGACATTTGCAGCTTGCTGGAACAAGACCTGCAGCCCAGAGGACTTGGTGGACACTCCTTACCAATGGCTGTCAAAGCCACCAGCGCCCTCAATATCTTCGCCTGAGGCTCCTTCCAGGGATTTGCAGCAGACAATTGTGGCATCTCGCAGTCAGCCGCCCACAGATGCATCACACAGGTCACCAATGCCATGTTAAACAAGTCAGCCAATTATGTCAACTTTGCCCATGATGAAGCCAGTGTTAGTGAGTGTGCTTTGCCACTCTGGCTGGCTTCCCACTAGTGCAGGGCATCATCAACTGCACACATGTGGCCATCAGGGCACCCCCACATCACCCAGGAGTGTTTGTGAACCGCAAGGGCTTCCACTCCCTCAATGTGCAGCTGGTCTGCAACCATAGGAAGATCATCATGTATGTGTACGCCAAATTCCCTGGCAGCTGTCATGACTCTTTTGTCCTTTGCCAGTTCACCCACTCTCAGCACTTCGCACTGCCAAACACACTTACTGGCTGGCTGCTTGGAGACAAGGGCTATCCACATGCAGATCCCACCTCTATACTACCGCCTGAAGTTCGCACAGTGCCATTTTCTAAGCTGGTGCCTGGGAGTGTCAGGTTGAGTGGTGATGCCTGTTCTTTTCCATCACTTTCCTCCTCTACGTCTTGCTGCACAGGCTGGACTGGTAGCAGTTCTTGGGTATCTGAAAGGAGGAATGCACAAGGGTCGGGTTATGGAGAGGGGAGGGGGGAACACAAGATGTGCATGCTTACATCACCAGCAGCTTTTAAGTGAGAAGAAATTATGGGAATAGGGGGAAGTGGGATGTGAGAGGAAGGATTAGGTATGAGCATACCTTCATGATCAATGCTTTCAGCCTTGCCGAGTGCACGGCCTCAGTGAAGGCCCTTCCAATGATCTCCAGCACAGTCTCCTCCAGCTCAGTCAGGTGGTGCAGCTGTGCTTTCCCCCCCGCCTGTTTGTTCCTGCTCCCACCAGTTGTGAGTCACCTTGGCCTGTGTGTCAGTGAGTGTAGTGCAATGTGTTTGGGTGATATGCCCGTCATAGTTGAACAGCTGGCATTGTGTGCAAGGTGTGAGATGTGGGTGTGAGGCTTGCAGCAGTGGTAAGTGTGTGAGGGTGAGGTGAAGCTATGATTATGGGGTATGAGTCGTGATTGATAGAGATTGTTGGTAGGTGAATGATCGGGATGTGGTGTATTGAGCAGTGTATGAGGCTAGTGGAGCAGTTGGTGGGATGTGGCATTTGAAGATGCATTCACTGACCTTGACCATTCATGTGAGGTCATTAAACTTCTTCCGGCACTGGATCCATGTCCTGGGAACAACACTGTTGGCACTGACAGCTTCTGCGATCTCCTCCCACTGCCTTTGCACAGTGTGTCTGAAAAGCCTCCTGACCCCCTGTGGGTAGAGGACCTGTCTCCTCCTGTAGACCCCCTGTACCAAGGCCTCCAGTGCTGCATTGGAGAACTGAGGTGCACACTCTCCCCTGCTCCTGATCCAGCCACCATGAGGTACTTCTATAACAAAGCACCTCCCCTTTAAGAAGTGCATACAACCTTTCACTCTGGCAACCATTAAATACAGAGCAGACTCCACATGTTGAGCGCTTAGCCAACCAGTAGCGCATTTAGCACTGAGCTCAGTGCTTCAATCATGGTAATGAGCAGGCAGCACGAATTTCACATGCTGCCTGCACTATTTTCAATGGCTGCGGGCAGATCTGCATTGCGACCTCGTGCCCATTTTCGGGCCTTATCGAATTTAGCCCCCTGTTTGTTTTTAAGCTAATGCTACCCAAATGACAGATTTAACATTGGAAGCCTACCAGTGCCAGCTAGCAATTTAGACTGAACTTAATTTTGACAATTAATTTTGATTGGTTATTTTTTCTACCCATTCAAAAAACTTGTTGTTCATTGCTTGTGTTGTATATAAATATAACTCATAATCCATGCTAAATAATTTATATTTTTGCTTCCTGTTTGCATTTGGGATGAGCCCACTGAGTAGATATGTCGAAGTTCAGCCATGATCTTATTGAAGAGGGCCATAAGGCCTACTCCTGCTACTATTTTGTATGTTCTTATGTTCTTATGTCTATGTCTATTTTAAGTTATAAGACTTCCTGTTCTTTGTATTTTAATTCATAGTTATTTTCCTACATATGTTTCGAAGTGGTGAAGTCACAGACATGTAGCTTGGTGACAAATCCTGTTTGATAACGCTTTTGTGAGATGTTTTGGGACATTTTATTACGTTAAAGGTATGATATATGTATAAATGTAAGTTATTATTTTTTAAATTATATTAATAAATAAAGAGCACAAAGCTCATCAGCATATTGTGTAACTTCAACCAAACAGGTTATTTCAGTATGACATTCCATTGAACTGTTGACAGCATTTAGTAAATGATGATGGGTGGGAGATGATATACACGGCCTCTTCACAATTATGTAAACTGGAAACATGAGTATGCATTAAAGAAGGAAGAGGAAACACAGCTGTTGTCACGACACTTAGATCTCAGGCTGTGCTGCTTGTGATATGTCTCCCTTTAGCAACACATTCAGTAACCTCTTCCGACCCAGTGGCTCCTCTTTCTCTGCTTCTCAAAATCCAAAACCACAACAGTAGGACAGATTTTAAGGCTCCACCTTATTCCCCCGGCCCGATTGTAATGGTGTGGGCCAGGGTTAAGATGATGGACGGGGAAGTTGAGCCACGTACTCACTATCTACCATTTTAACTTGCTTAACTTCAGGCATGAAACCCGCCCAACCAAGAGGAGCAGGGTTCTAATTTAATTGGGAAAGTCGCATCCCGATGATGTCATTGGATGCAAGCCATTTGAACCATAGGCTGAGTAAGGGACATACAGTCTTGGGCCCGCCAGCAATATCTTTCTGCACCGCTACCGACTCTCATTCCTACGGCAACAACCACCATCCTTGAACTCTCTACCTTTCAAATAACTTCTGGACTTCACTCACCTGCTTTGGACAGCGGTTCGTCGATGCTCCGTGCCGGCCCCATCCTGTTTATGTCAGCTTTGTCCTTCCATAGGACCTTTCACTTTGACCTGGTCTCCCTACTAATGTCCCCAACCTATTCCCTGCTACCAGGAAATATGTATCCCATTAATTACTACATTTAAACAGGCCTATGTAACCCGAGCTTTTCCCGTGTCCATTCGCGTGCGCACTTTGGCTGCCGCTCCGGATCTGAACCATTCAATACTTTTCCACTTTTTCCCACTCTTTTCCTTTCTCTCTATCCCTCCCTGACCGCACTCTCCTGTCATCATGCCTCCTTTCATCTCTCCTCTCTCGGATACACTGCCCTCCCAAATCCCTTCTCATCCTCGTTGATTTCAACCTCCCTCTCAATTCGTCATGCTCTCACCCCTCTGAGTTCACTAGCCTCCTATCCTCCTTTAATCTCTCCCTCCATCTAAACTCCCCAACCCATATTCATGGTCACCCCCTCAACCTTGCCATCTCTGATGGCCTCGCTACTCCCATCGTGTCAATCGCAGAAAAGGCCATCTCTGACCACTTCCTCGTATCGCTCTCCACCCACATCCCCCTTCCACCTCCCACCCCCCTGCCTCCAACCCTACTTCCTTCCGTGTCCGCCCCTTGAAAAAACTCTTTCCCATCTCTCTTACAACTCCACTTATGAAATCCCAACTGTCCAGCCTTTGGCTCTCCATTCACCATGACATTTCTGCAGCTGTCGATCTGCTCAACCACAACCTCACCACAACCTTTGAGGCCCCAGTCCCTATTAATACAATTCGGGGGGAAAATTCAGTCGGTAGCGCCTCCCGTTAGCGCCTTAAGAGGGCGCTAAGTGGGGCGCAAATCAACTAGCGCCCGGGTGCAGCACTGTCCACGCCTCCTTCAAAATTCAGCGGGAGGTTAGTGGTGGCGCTAACCGGTAGCGCCCTGCGGTGCTGCGCCGCTGGTGATGACGTCATTGGTGCGCGCAGCACCCCGCTCACGCCCCGGCCACGATCTTTGGGAGCGCCCCCTGATTTACCGCCGGAGGCTATGTCCGACAGGGTCAGGGGGGCATACCTGCGGTCGGGGAGGTGCAATTTAAAGGCAAGGTGCGGGGTGACCACTTTAGTTGCTGGCCGCCTGCCAGCACCTGCCTGCGCTCCCGTCCCCGGCCTCCTGAACCCCTCCACCCCCCCCACCCCGCGGAGTGCCAGCTGCGCTCCAAGAGCCCGGCACTTCTCTTGGGTGCCCGGCTCTTTTGCCTGCACTCCCGATGCCCGGGGGCCCAGCTGGGGTGTGGCGCAGCAGCACATAACGCCGCAATATTGACTCACAGTGCCCCAGGAGGGATGTGGGGCACCTCCAGTAGCACCCCGCTTCCCTCTTGGGGTGCAACCACTCAATTTCCATCGTGGGGGCGCTAATTTTTCCGAGGTGCTACTTTTAGCGCCCCGGCGAAGTTGGCGCTACTCAATTTTTAGCCCCTACTCTCTCTCTCACCCTGGCCACTCCCCCTGGTACAGCCCATATCTTCACTCCCTTAAGTCCAAGGGACACAGACTTGAACAGATATGGTGGACAACTGGTTTAACCATTCACCGCCAGATCTGGCTGGACCACATAAAGCATTATTTGGTGCTGCTCTCATCTGCCAAAATTCCTCACTAGTCCAGAATCATTCTGGAATGCAAAGATAAACCATGGCTCCTATTCTCTACTGCTAACCGTCATTTTAAACCCCTCTCCCTTGTCTCCTCCACCCTCACCTCCAGCAACAAGTGTGAGGAGCTCATGGATCCCTCTCATTTACATTTCTCATCTACATTTTGCCCCTTGGCGACATCATCTGAAAACACAGGGCTGGATTTTGTCACTGGAGGCGGGTTGGGGTCGGGTCAGGTGGTCGGCAAGTCTCACCCCCACCTCCGATGTGAGGCGGGACAATTGAGCGATTTTGCCCTAATTGGGCACTTGATTTCCAGCGTGTGGGAACCCCTGGCCCAATGAATCTTTCCATCCTGAAAGTCGCCTCTGATGACGTCATCTATGCAGCTGCATTTAAGGTCTGCAAGCAGCCTTGGTTCTTTTTCTGCCTTACAACTTTTTGATTAGACTTCTGAGGCATTTGGGCTCCAACCATGACAAGCTCCAGACCCAAGGGCGCACCCCATTTTGATGAGGACTCCCTCCAAGCTCTGGTTTAGGGTGCAAGAGCTAATAAGGATGTGCTGTTTCCTTCATCTGGGAGGAAAAAAACCTCCCCAACAGACTAAAGCTGTTTGGCTGCAAATGGCACAAGAGGTCAGTGACATCTCAATGTGCAGCAGAAACTGGCTGCAGTGCAGAAAGAGGTTTCATGACCACCTTCGCACAGGAAAAGTGAGTATTACATCACCATGACCCTCAATCTGATCCCCATCACCTCTTCTCACCAGCACTCTGCTTTGTCAATCTCCTCCTCCACATCCCACCTGACCCTTACATCACTGCACCCTTAACCATTCCCTCTCTCTGTATGTTCACATTCACTTAAATATTTGACTATGCAGCCCTCACACTCCCTACCACTGTGATGCTATGACAACAACTTACAACACACAGGGAGGGCCCTTGGTCTTGGGACCTCACTCCATCTTTGTGTCATTCTAAGCATCTATGCTATGGATTCTCTACACTCACTCCTTCACTCTCACTCAAACACCACTTGTGTCCCTCATTGCAGGAAAAGAGAGCCCACAATAAGAGGGAAAGGGTAAGGACAGGAGGAGGGCCACCCTCAATAGTCCAGCTCACCAGTGCAGAGGAGGGGGCCCTGGAGATCGTGGGAGTGGAGGAGGATGCGCAAGTGGGGGACGGACAGTCAGGCGCAGCAGAGCAAGCTGGTGACAGAATAGTTTCTCATCTCTCTAATTGACATTGCATGAGTGACTGATCTTGATTCTAATGCTGTAGCAGATTGACTTATGATCATCTGCACAATTCAATGTGCAAGCAACGTTTATCTCACATGTCTAACTCTTTCCTTTACTCCCCCACAGGACCATCGACAGCCCCCCTCCCCACTGTTCAGGAGCAACAGCCTGAGCCACCAGACTCCTCAGAGGAAGCTGCAACCTCTGAGGGCACAGCGTCAGCACAATTAAGCGCACCCAGCACCAGCGCAGACACTCACACCTCGGTGGTACTTTCGCGAGATAGGGTTGTGTTGTCACCTGGTGTATCACAGCTCACAAGTGAGCATCAGAAGATGGTGGAGACAGGGACAGCAGTGGAGAGTCCTCGTCGGAGGGCCCAGCTCTGCTCCGCTACATGTCGACCCTGTGCCTTCGGGTCCATCCAGAAGGAGATGGAACTCCAGGAACAGGTGCAGGAGTTTCTGGCAGGTTTTGTCTCCAGGGTCACTGCGAGTGTGGAGCGAATGGAGGAGTCCATCGCTAACATGAGCAGAGCCTTTGTGGAGGCATTGGCACATGAATGCATCACCATGGAAAGGATGGCAACCTCTGTGGAAAGGATGGCTACCTCCATGGTAAGGCTGGCTACCGTAGAGGAGAGGATGGCTATGGTAGAGGAGAAGATGGCTACGGCCATGGAGAAGCTAAGTCGCAAGGGTCTTGAAGACATGGTCATTGTTCAGAATAGACTGACATCTCTTGAGGAGCGATGGTCAGCTATTGAACAGAGAAACCAGACCTTCATGGAAGTCCTCAGGAGTAGGACTTCCAGTGCAGAAACGGGTCCACATGGCCCCCCTGAATTGCAGCAAGGTGCTGTCCAGCCACTTGCTAGCTTTGAAGTGGGGCTGACCCATGAGAGGGATGTTGGTGGCAGCGAACAAGGAAGTGGGGGCTCCTCTCCAAGCGCTCACACGACCATGCCACTGCAGAGCCCACGGTCAGAGCCCCACCAGAGTCCTCGCCGAACTGAGATTGGCGTCTCAGACCCTGCAGAACTGCAGGAGCAACAGACTATTGGCGAGCGCTCACAGACTCGCAACCCCAGAGGACACCCGCCAAATATGTCGAGACAGGAGCAGCAAGAAAGTGAGCAAGGGGCCTCCACATCTGCTGAAGCCACAGGGGAAGCACCATGTAGGAGCATGCGTAGAGGAAGATAAAGTACAAGTAGTCACAAGGATAGTCACTTGGGTGTTCTGTTTTTTTTATTTTTGAAAAGCCATCCGTGCATTTATGTGATAAAATAACTTGATGGCAAACTGTTGAAGTTGTCGGCTATGTCACTTCGCAAATGGGACTTCCACATTGAGGGCTCATGGCGACTTGGAATTAAACTCACTTTCGCAGGCTTTTTTCAGAGGCCAGTGTTGGGAGCAGCAGGAGAGCAGTGTTACAGTGAGTATTTAAACTCACTTTTGCGGGCTTTTTTCAGAGGCCGGTGTCGGGAGCAGCAGGAGAGCAGCGTTACAGTGAGTATTTAAATGCACTTTCATGGGCTTTTTTAAGAGGCTTACCAATCTCGCAGACCGGTGACGCCATTCCAGAGCTATATCACGATTCAAAAAGTGATGCGGGCAAGAGGAAGCAGCTGATTGGGTGAGTACGGCCAGGTGAGTGTTTATACTACTCTATAGTTTGACAGTTAAGGTTAATAGTTTATAAAGTTTAGAAGGTCTTAATTTTTGTGGTTTATAGTTTCTAAAGTCTTTGTTGTGTAGCGGGGAGTGCTAGTAAACAAGGGCCCTTGAGTATATCATTTAATTGTAATGTAATTAGTGGTATTGATTTGATTTAATTTAATTTGAATTAATTAAAGGGTAAGTCATGGCAGCACAGCTCCACCCCATGGCATGCTCCTCCTGCACTATGTGGGAAATCAGGGACACTTTCTGTGTCACTGACAACCATGTGTGCGGGAAGTGTATCCAGCTGCAGCTACTGGCAGACTACATTGCGGTGCTGGAGCTGCGAATGGATACATACTGGAGCATTTGTGATGCTGAGGGTGTCGTGGATAGCACGTTTAGGGAGTTGGTCACACCGCAGGTAAAGGCTGCACAGGCAGGAAGGGAATGGGTGACTGCCAGGCAGAGTAGTAGGCACAGGCAGGTAGTGCAGGGGTCCCCTGTGGCCATCCACCTCTCAAACAGATATACCGCTTTGGATATTTTTTGGGGAGATGGCTTATCGGGGGAAGGCAGCAACAGCCAACTTCCTGGCACCATGGATGGTTCTGCTGCACAAGACAGGAGGAAAAAAGGCGGGACAGATATATTGATAGGGGATTCTATTGTAAGGGGAATAAATAGGTGTTTCTGCGGCCGCAAACAAGACTCCAGGATGGTATGTTGCCTCTCTGGTGTAAGGGTCAAGGATATCTTGGAGCGGCTGCAGGGCGCTCTGGAGGGGGAGGTTGAACAGCAAGTTCTTGGGGTGCATATAGGTACCAACGATATAGGTAAAAAATGGGATGAGGTCCTAAAAGCTGAATATAGGGAGTTAGGAGGTAAATCAAAAAATAGGACCTCAAAGGTAGTAATCTCAGGATTGCTACCAGTGCCATATGCTAATCAGAGTAGAAATATTCAGATGAATACGTGGCTAGAGGAATGGTACAAGGGGGAGGGATTCAAATTCCTGGGACATTGGAACCGGTTCTGGGGCAGGTGGGGCCAGTACAAACTGGACAGTTTGCACCTGGGCAGGGCCGGGACCGATGTCCTAGCAGGAGCGTTTGCTAGTGCTGTTGGGGAGGGTTTAAACTAAAATGATAGGGGGTTGGGAACCTGTGCAGGGAGTCAGAGGAAAGGGAAGCAAAGATAGAAGCAAAAGACAGGAAGGAGAAAAGCAAAAGTGGAAGGCAGAGAAACCAAGGGTGTAAGTCAAACAGGGCCACAGTAAATAATAAATCTAAAAGGAATAAAAGTGTTAAAAAGCAAGCCTGAAGGCTTTGTGTCTTAATGCGAGGAGCATTCATATAAGGTGGATGAATTAGCTGCGCAAATAGATGTAAATGGATATGATATAATTGGGATTATGGAGACATGGCTCCAGGGTGACCAAGGCTGGGAATTCAACATCCAGGGATATTCAATATTCAGGAAGGACAGGCAAAAAGGAAAAGAAGGTGGGGTAGCATTGCTGGTTAAAGAGGAGATTAACACAATAGTAAGGAAGGATATTTGCTCTGATGATGTAGAATCTGTATGGGTATAGCTGAGAAATACCAAGGGGCAGAAAACATTAGTGGGAGTTGTATACGGACCCCCAAACAATAATGCTGAGGTTGGGGATGGCATTAAACGGGAAATTAGAGACGCGTGCAATAAGGGCACAGCAGTTATCATGGGTGACTTTAATCTTCATATAGATTGGGCTTACCAAATTAGTAACAATACCGTGGAGGAGGAATTCCTACAGTGTATACGGGATGGTTTCCTGGACCAACAAGTCGAGGAACCAATTAGAGATCAGGCCATCTTAGACTGGGTATTATGTAATGAGAAAGGATTAATTAGCAATCTTGTTGTGTGAGGCCCCTTGGGGAGGAGCGATCATAATATGATAGAATTCTTCATTAAGATGGAGAGTGAAGTAGTTGGCTCAGAGACTAGGGACCTGAATTTAAATAAAGGAAACTATGATGGTATGAGGCGCAAGTTGGCTAGGATGGAATGGGGAATGTTACTTAAAGGGTTGACGGTGGATAAGCAATGGCAAACATTTAAAGATCACATGGGTGATCCACAGAATTTGCCCATTCCTTTTTGGCATAAAAATAAAACAAAAAAGGTGACTCAACCATTGATAACAAGGGAAATTAGGGATAGCATAAGATCTAAGTGGAGAACATATAAATTGGCCAGAAAAAGCAGCAAACCTGAGGATTAGGAGAAATTTAGGATTCAGCAAAGGACGACAAAGGAATTAATTAAGAGGGGGAAAATAGAGTATGAGAGTAAGCTTGCAGGGAACATAAAAAAACTGACTGTAAAAGCTTCTATAGATTTGTAAAGAGAAAAAGATTGGTGAAGTCAAGCATAGGTCCCTTGCTGTCAGAATCAGGGGAATTTACAATGGGGAACAAAGAAATGGCAGACCAATTAAACACATACTTTGGTTCTGACTTCACAAAGGAGGACACAAATAATCTCCCAGAGATGTCAGGGAGCATCGGGTCTAATGAGAGGGAGGAACTGAATGAAATCAGTATTTGTAGGGAAATGGTGTTAGGGAAATTGATGGGATTGAAGGCCTGATAATCTACATCCGAGGCTACTTAAGGAAGTGGCCCTAGAAATAGTAGATGCATTGCCGATCATCTTCCAAAATTCTATAGACTCTGGAACAGTTCCCATGGATTGGAGGATAGCTAATGTAACCCCACTATTTAAAAAAGTTGGTAGAGAGAAAACGAGGAATAAGCCTGACATCGGTAATGGGGAAAATGCTGGAGTCCATTATAAAAGATGTAATAGCAGAGCACTTGGAAAACAGTGACAGGATCGGACAAAGTCAACATGGATTTACAAAAGGTAAATCATGCTTCATTAATCTACTGGAATTTTTTGAGGATGTGACTGGTAGAATAGATAAGGGGGAACCAGTGTATATGGTGTATTTGGACTTTCAGAAAGCTTTTGATAAGGACCCACATAAGAGATTAGCGTGCAAAGTTAAAGCACATGGGATTGGGGGTAAGGTACTGACTTGGATAGAGAACTGATTGGCAGACAGGAAGCAAAGAGTTGGAATAAATGGGTCTTTTTCCGAGTGGCAGGCAGTGACTAGTGGGGTACCGCAGGGATCGGTGCTAGGACACCAGCTGTTCACAATATATATTAATGATCTAGTTGAGGGACCTAGATGTAATATCTCCAAGTTTGCAGATGACACAAAGCTGGGTGGGTGTGTGTGCTGTGAGGAGGATGCAGAGAAACTCCAGTATGATTTGGACAGGTTGGGTGATTGGGCAAATGCAGTATAAAGTGGATAAATGCGAGGTTATCCACTTTGGTGACAAAAACAGGAAGGCAGATTATTATCTGAACGGCGATAATTGGGAAAAGGGGAAGTGCAACGAGACCTGGGTGTCCTTGTGCACCAGTCGCTGAAGGTAAGCATGCAGGTGCAACAGGTGGTTAAGAAGGCAAATGGTATGTTGGCCTTCATAGCGAGAGGATTCGAGTACAGGAGCAAGGATGTCTTGCTGCAGTTGCACAGGGCCTTGGTGCGACCACACCTGGAGTACTGTGTGCAGTTTTGGTCGCCTTATCTGAGGAAGGATGTTCTTGCCATGGAGGGAGTTCAGCGAAGATTCACCAGGATGACACCTGGGATGGCAGGAATGACGTATGAGGAGAGATTGGGTCAATTGAGCTTATACTCGCTGGAGTTTAGAAGAATGAGTGGGGATCTCATTGAAACTTATAAAATACTAACAGGACTAGATAGACTGGATGCAGGAAGGATGTTCACGATGGCCGGGGAGTCCAGAACCAGGGGTCACATGCTAAGGTAAGGGTTAAGCCATTTAGGACTGAGATGAGGAGGAATTTCCTCACCCAGAGAGTTGCGAACTTGTGGAATTCTCTACCACAGAAGGCAGTTGAGGCTAATTCATTAAATATATTGAAGAAGGAGTTAGATATATTTCTTAATGCTAAAGGGATCAAGGGATATGGGGAGAAAGCAGGGACAGGGTACTGAATTTGGATGATCAGCCATGATCGCATTGAATGGCGGAGCAGGCTCGAGGGGCCGAATGGCCTACTCCTGCTCCTATGTTCTATGTTTCTATGTTTCTATCTCATTAAATGGCGGAGCAGCCTCAAGGGGTCGAATGGCCTATTCCTGCTCCTATCTTCTATGTTATTGCCCATTGTTGATGGTGCGGTAAGAAGGGGCTAAGCAAATCTGGTCAAGATGAGTGCATCGCTTGCATCCCGAGCAGCAATGTGCTTGCGGCCTGCTGCCGCTGTTTGATGCGCCTCTGCAAGCTGTTCGTTGTCGCTCTCTTCCTCCTCCTCCTCATTGGAGGAGGCTATGCAATGAACCACTTGTACCTCAGGCAGCTGCAAGCCACGATGCTGTGCCATGTTATGACGATTCTGGAGACCCTGGCTTCTAAGTACTGCAGGGCTCCACCTGATCTAGCAAGGCATCTGAATCGCAGCTTCAGCAAGCCGATGGTTTGCTCGATTATGGATCTGTTGGAAATGTGGCTGGAGTTGTAGCGCTTCTCAGCTTCGTTGGAAGGGCTCCTCAATGGCATCATTAGCCACGTCTTCAGGGGATAGCCCTTGTCTCCAAGTAGCCATCCGCAAAGTTGTTCCAGCGGACTGAAGAGCGGAGGCACACTAGACTGGCGCAGGATGAAGGAGTCATGGCAACTGCCAGGGTACTTGGCGCAAACATGCAAAATGTCCTTATTCTGGTTACACAGCAGCTGCACATTGAGGGAGTGGAAGTCTCGTGAAAGTCTGAGCCTCCTTTGGCACTGCTGCTCAGTCATGTTGAGGTAGCTCATCCTCTGTCTGTAAACCCTGTTTTGGGGGTCGCTCCTGCGGTGACGTGCTTCCATGCGCTGGCGCCTTCTGACCTGTGCAGCTTCAGGTGGGTGAGCAGTAGCTTGGCGTTCCTGTTGTTGCTGCTGTTGTTCCAGGTTCTGCTGCTGCAGCGGCTGGTCTTCGTCCGAATCTGATGTCCAGGAGGAAAGGAAATAAATGGTTCTCATGCGGTAGGTATATACCTCAGTTGAGGACGCGCTCAGTCAAGGTGGGGAGAGGGGTTTCCAAGGGGTCACACTGGAGATGGATCTCAGCTTGAAAACTTCCACAATGAGTAGGCCAGCTAAAAGTTCTCCCAGACCTGAGAAAACAAAGTTCTGGTAAATGATCATTGTTGAAAACTCCTTTTTAATGGTGGAGCTGCAGCTGTTAGTAAGCAATCCACTTGTGAGGCCGCCAGGATAAACTGGCATGTTCCAGAGGAGACGTGCAGCACAGGGGAATAGTGTAAAACTTAGAAAGGCCTCTCAAAATGGCATTATAAAGGCACTTAAGTGCTTGTTAAGGGCCTTTCCCGCCTCTTGGAGGTGGGAACGAAACGGGATCTGAAAGCCCGCTTTTGGGAAAATTGCTCAGAGGCGGGCTGGAGGCGGGATCGGAGCCGCCCGCCATTTTTTGCAACTTTCCACCTCACACGACTCCAAACCCGCCTCCTCGGGCCTGGTAAAATCCAGCCCACAGTGTCAGTTTCCAGATGTACACTGACGACACCCAGCTCTACCTCACCACCACACCTCTCAACCCCTCCATGGTCTCTAAATTGTCAGACTGCGGGCTGGATGTTCTCAGCCCTGAGGAGGTGGGCATGGAGGCGGGACTGCCGGTAAAGTTGCAGAAAGGGGGGGCGGATGGCAAACCCGCCCCCATCCCGCCACTGTGCCCTTTTGCCAGGAGGAGGGAAGATGTGCTGCTCCAGGTCCCATCTCCTGGAGGCGGAAAAGGCATTAAATCCTTTTAACTGCCTGTTAACAGTTAGTTAACATGCGGGAAAAAGGATTAGTGCCATTTTGCCTCCTCAGGTGAAGGCTTCCAACTTCGGAGAACCCCGCCTGGTTGGAGGAGACGCGAAGGAGGTCTGCGGGTCTCAGAGGCACCTGGAAGTAAGATGTAGAGGTGAGTGATGGGTGCAAGTTTGGAGTGGTACGTATGGAAGGTGAGTGATAAGTGTGGAAAAATGTTCACCTGCCTTGTTTTCTTCCTACAGCCTTCATCCACCCTGGATTGGGAGACCCGACATCTTCCTTGTCGATTTCACAGAGTGGCTGTTGGATCCTCCGACCAAGCAGCCATCTGAAATCAGCAAAGTTGAAAGCTTTGATGAGTCCTGAACACAAGGGCTCATCAAACTACAGAGAATGTTAGTGTTTGATAGCTTCACAGAGCTGTCAAACGCTGACATTTCTTCTTTCAAGAAGTCTTGAAAGATAGCACATCTGACATTAACGTGCTCTGTCAGTGACTTCCTCCCTAATTGGCCTGCTGAGCCCGCAGGATGGGCTTAACAAGTTCAATCAGGGGAAAATCCGTCTGGTTGGTCATACGATGATGGAGGTCGGACAATGACACGACAAGCAGCTGTCCCGCCTCCAAGTCATCGCCATTGAGAAAATCCAGCCCTACTTGTCCGACATCCAGTTCTGGATGAGCAGAAATATTCTCCAAATAACTATTGGGAAGACCGAAGCCATTGTTTTCGGTCCCCGCCTCAAACTCTGTTCCCTAGCCATTGACTCCATCCCTCTCCCTAACATCTGTCGAGGCTGAACCACACTATTCGCAACCTTGGTGTCATATTTGACCTGAAATGAGTTTCTGATCACATATCCGCAACTTAACTAAGAACGCCTATTTCCACCTCCGTAACATTGCCCGTCTCCACCCTGGCCTCAGCTCATCCGCTGCTAAAACTCTCATCCATGCCTTTTGTTACCTTTAGACTTGACTATTCCAATGCACTCCTGGCTGGCCTCCCACATTCTACCCAATGTAAACTTGAGTTCATCTAAAACTCGGCTGCCCGTATTCTAACTCGCACCAAGTCCCGTTCACTCATCACCCCTGTGCTTGCTGACCTACATTGGCTCCCGGTTAAGCAACGCCTCAATTTCCAAATTCTCACACTTGTTTTCAAATCCCTCCATGGCCTCGCCCCTCCCTATCTCTGTAATCTCCTTCAGGCCCACAACCCCGCGAGATATTTGCTCCTCTAATTCTGCGCTCTTGTGTATCCCTGATTATAATTGCTCAACCATTGGTGGCCGTGCCTTCTGTTGCCAAGGCCCTAAGCTCTGGAATTCCCTGCCTAAACCTCTCCGCCTTGCTACCTCTCTTTCCTCATTAAGATGCTCCTTAAAACCTACCTCTTTGACCAAGCTTTTGGTCACCTGCCCTAATTTCTCCTTATGTGGCTTGGTGTCAAATTTTTGGCTTATAATACTCCTGTGAAGCGCCTTGGGACGTTTTACTATGTTAAAGGTTCTATATAAATACAAATTGTTGTTGATGATATATGTGCCAATACAGGATTGAGTATGGCTTGCGATAACAAAGCTTGGAATACTTTAAGCTATCACACTTCATTATGTGCCAACAGTGCATAGCAAAAGCTCTCGGATTTGCAATCTCATTTCTTTGCATGACCTTTGGGTTTCTGAGGCAAACAACATCCAGGCAATCTGAACAAGTCCGTTGTTTTAGGTCAGTGTAGCCACAAAAGGCTATCTTGCTTTTCAGTCATCCCATCAAGTAATAAGGTGAGATCAAGGTCAGAAAACCGTGATTGCAAACAGTGCAAGTCGCCATTACTTGAGCATTCTGATATTTTTTTATTCGTTTGTGGGATGTGGGCATCACTGGCAAGGCCAGCATTTATTTCCATGTGACACAGCTGTAGTTATGCCCCATTTAGAAGAAATGGTAATTAAGTTAGGTTACTGCTTAAGAAGTAGTTTTGGCCCCATTGTTGCTGCTGAGCTGACTGATGGGAATTTCGTAGTACTCGTACTGATTGAGAAGCATGGAAATAAACATCAGGGCAGGTATGCGCTGATTAGCCAGTTTCTGTTGAGCAAGATTATCAAGTTACTGAGACCCGAATCCAATTGGAGGAAACCTACCTGTTTGATGGACAGATAATACTTCCAAATACAATGGGAATGTTTTAATAATTATTCTAAAACAGGAAAATGTATCTTAGAAACACAGGAACATAGAACAGGAGTAGGCCATTCAGCCCCTCAAGCCTGTTCCGCCATTCAATTAGATCATGGCTAATCTGTATCTTAACTCCATCTACTTGTTTTACTTCTCATTGGGTGAAATTGTGCTGTGCAATATTAGTGTATACATGTTTAATGGGTTCTGATGAAGTTCCTCTTCTGCTATTTTAATGGAAGCCATTAATTCTTCCATCAAAATACCATATCTAGGATTGTCATGTGCTCATATCACACAGTGCAATTTCAATCTACTGGTTTGTTAAATCATTGTGCAGTCAAAACCTTAAGGCTGTATTTCAAAACAAGAGCAGTTTACATACAACTAAATGCTTTCATTCACCAATAATGTTGAAAGCCATTCAAGTCCCTTTCTCGCCATTTGCTGTGCTGGTCCTTCCCCATTATAATTTAAACTTTCCCAAAAACTGTCAGTGATGTAAAGAAAATGAAGAATATGATTCACTGATTCAGAACACATATAAGGAATTTCTCAATAAATTGGAGCCAATTGTAATAGTGCTGTTCATCTGAGTACAGCACTGAAGTGTCAGCCTTGATTTTGTGCTCAGGTCTCTGGGATTGCACTTTAACTGATTCAGAGGCGAGTGTGCTACCACTGAGCCATGGCTGACAATTAAGGATAGAGTGACTGAACACCTTGACCATTTTCAGCTGATCAGAGAGAGCCAGCATGGATTTGTGAAAGGCAGGTCATGCCTGATGAACCGGATTGAATTTTTTGAAGAGGTGACTAAAGTACAGGTAGTGGACAGGGGAATGTCTATGGATGTTATTTATATGGACTTCCAGAAGGCATTTGAAAAAGTCCCTCATAAGAGACTGTTAGCTAAAGTTGAAGCTCATGGAATTGAAGCCAAATTATTGACCTGGTTAGGAGATTGGCTGAGTGGTAGGTGGCAGGTAGTAGTGATAATGGGCAGGTACTCGAATTGGCAGGATGTGACTAGTGGTGTTCCACAGGGATCTGTGTTGGGGCCTAAAGTATTCACAGTATTTATTAATGACTTCGATGACGGGATTGAGAGCCACATATCTAAGTTTGCTGATGACATAAAGGTAGGTGGCATTTTAAGCAGTGTAGATAGAAGCATAACATTACAGAGATATTAATAGATTAAGTAAATGGGCAAAACTATGGCACATGGTTTTCAATATAGGCAAGTGTGAGGTCATCCAAATGTTTTAACCTAAAAAGGATACATCAGCGTACTTTCTGAATGGTGAAAAGCTAGAAGCAGTGGAGGTCCAAAGAGTCTTAGGGGTCCATGCACATAGATCATTAAAATGCCATGGACAGATACAAAAAGTAATCAAAAAGGCTAATGGAATGCTAGCCTTTATATCTAGAGGACTAGAATACAAAGGGGAAGAAATTATGCTACAGCTATACAAATTCCTGGTTAGACCACACCTGGAGTACTGTGTTCAGTTCTGGGCACCACACCGTAGGAAGGATTGTAAGATGTTCAGATTGTTTTGAACTTCTGTCTGACAGTTTATAGAGTTCAGACCCGTGGAACAGACAACTCGAGACAAAGATTTCAGGGTAAACTATTCTTTACTTAAAATCAACAAGAGGTTACAAGTAAGCACACAAAATATTACATGACAACCTGTACTCTATCCTTTATTTATTACAAGTAAGCACGCACGGATCATATAGTAAAACAACTCGTACTCAAGTCATTTACTTATTACAAGTAAGCACGCACGAATCTAATCATTTACTTTAAGCTCAAGTGATCATAAGCTATCACATACGTATTAACACCAGTGAGAGGTCGGCTCGGTGGTAACTAGACATATGACTTTAACTGACAACTGACCAAGGTGCCCTCGACTGCAGCCGTGAATGTCTTTTATTACCAAAAACTTGGCAACTCGCCCACAGCATTCATGTCCCGAACTGTGTGAATGGTGTTGTTTTCTCTCTCTCACTTTCCTATCTGTTTTGACGCTTGGTCATCCAAGGCCAGTTACTTCATGGGTTGAAGAAGTCCTTGTTTTTGCACCTGAGGGTTGACTCCTTGTTCTCACAGAACTTTCAAGGTCTTATCTTTTAGAGAAAAAGCAGCTTGCAAGCGCATCATTTATTTTACAAATGTTTAGCCAAGAAGTCTCTTGCCCTCAAAGCCTGTCGGTACATTAAATTTGGTCACTTTAGGTTCAATCAAGTTTACCGTGAACAGTGTATTCTTACAGGATATATTGGCTTTGGAGGGAGTGCAGCGTAGATTTACTAGAATGAAACCTGGACTCCAAGGGTTAAATTACGAGGAGAGATTACACAAACTAGGGTTGTGTTCCACTGAATTTAGAAGATTAAGGGGTGATTTAATCAAAGTTTTCAGGATATTAAGGGAAACTGATAGGGTAGATAGAGAGAAACTATTTCTGCTGTTTGGGGAATCTAGGACTAGGGGACTGTGAGGGAATAAGCCATATTTCAGAAAAATACACCATAATATGAACAGAATACAGGAAACTTTGTGTTATCCGGAGGCTAAATGTCTGCCAAGCTCAAGCCACCGGCAAAAATCAGGAGCCGTTTTATTATGTTTTTTTCTTCTCGTGGCTTTTTTTTCAACAGTCAGGCTCTGCAAAGTCTCTCTGAAGCTGTTGCTAAGCGATAGAGACGCTTCCAAGGTACGGCCGACTGTTTAGAAGCTGTTGCTAAGCAACAGTGTTTGTTGCCAGATACGAAGCTGAAAAGCTCCGTATGCTTCAACATTAACGCTGGTTTGTCCGGCAGTTTTGAGGGAACAGCAACAGCTCGGTCCCGTCGGTGCCGGATAGCACAAAGTTTCCTGCACTAATATTAATGCATGATATACTAGGTTTAAAAGTCTGGAAAGCCTCAGAGACACAAGTTGTAAAACTTCAGAGACATAGGCCTAGAAATTCAGTTGTTAGCGCCAGCTGCTAGCGCCTTCACTGCCACCGACAGAGACATCCTGCTCCTCAGCTGTGGCTGTAGATCTCTGCGAAGCAGGTGGCAGATCTCAGTGACCACCTCCCTTCTGAAACGCAGCCTCCAAACACACTGCTCCTCAGACATGTTCAGATATGAGAACTGCTGGCAGTGTACCCTGGGTGGGTAAGGCCTCCTATGCCGATGCCTGTTGGCCCTTCTCCATCTGGCCATGACTGGCACTCTCTCACGGCGTCTCTGATCCCTTTGAATGCAATGCAGAAAGCCAACGTTTCCAACCATTGCAGCCCCCATTATATGTGGCGACTCAAGGCTATGGCACTGAAAGTGATATCCAAGTGCAATGCCAGAAGTACCTGTGCGAGCGCTGAGTCTAAGCAGAAAGCTCTCTCCCTTTGTCTCTCTCCAAATATCCGTCTCTCACACAGAAGGATTGGCACAAAATGGCTGCCACTTATAATGCAGGAGGAGTCCCCTTTAAATAGCGCCCCCCATGCCCCGCAGCGACTGGGAACCATTCCCCTCTACCAGTCGCTGGGGGCGCCAGGCGCAAAGAAGGGCGGCGCCACTGAAGTTCTGGTTCGGGGCGCACCAAGGGCGTTGCACCATGAAATGACGTCACGATCTGCGCGCGCAGCTGAGCGGGCGCTGTGGTTTAGCGCCGCCGCTAAATCTTGAGTGAAGTTCGTGAGAGGCGCAGATCGCGCCACGCCCGGGCGCTAGCCGCTTAGCGCCCCACTTCTCCTCCTAAGGCGCGAGCGGCTGGCGCTAACAACTGAATTTCTAGGCCATACTGTCTGCTAAAAATCAGTAAAGCCAATATTAAGAATTGAATGAAAGCATTTTGTAAGAATGACATCAAACAGAAACCATAGCAGTCATTGTTTTTATGATAGTTTTTGGAACACCTAAAGGTAGAGAAATAATTATGCATGCAATAGTTGAATTGACAGTAAAAATAGAAAGCATTCGAAAGAGGTATCAATAAAGACAATTAGCTGACATCAGCAGAGAACATCAAAGAAGAAACCACTGCCAAAAGAGTATAAAAAATAGACCTTTTCAACAGAAAGGCAGAATTCGCTGAACGTGCAAAGCATTTCTCAACTCTTCAGAGGCATCTCTGTAAGTCTTTAACTATGAGTCTCGGGTAGTCAAAGTAATTGATTTTGGTGGATGTTCTGGGTTTAGAAATAAGTAAAAAATGTAGAAATGTAACAAAGTAATGATTTGAGAATAAGGATCTCTGAGAAATAAGAAGCGTAAGCTAATTGTATTTTGAATTGTTAATGTTGCGACTGATTCAACAAATGTTAACTGAATGTCGGCTCTTAAAAAATATATATATTTTTAGAATTGTCTCAAAGAGTAATTCTGTATAAACTCGCGAACCCAAATTCTGTACACTCTTTTGTAAGGAGTTGCAGAATCCTGGGGGAGTATTCCAGACCCTCATAATATCCGGAAGGTTACAGTCTAGTTCAACTTATTAAAAGTACTATCTGGAGGACCGTAACATCTTCAGTCGTTCCTTTCCTTCAAGGAGGGATAGCCTGAACCTTTAGACCCATTTAAGCATCTTATGGAATTCGGCTATCTCTAACTTAAGTTGAGGGTGAATGTCTGGGGAATACGCCTGATCATCTGGGATAGCACAAAAGGGCTAGGACTTGTAATTATCCCTTCAGGACAAAGCCTAAAAATTAGAGCCATGCCTTTCAGGACTGAAGTTAGGAAGCACTTCTACACACAAAGGGTGGTAGAAGTCTGGAACTCTCTTCCACAAACAGCAATTTATGCTGGGTCAATTGTTAACTTTAAATCTGAGATTGATAGATATCTGTTAACCAAAGGTATTAAGCGATATGGGACAAAAAGGCGGGTATATGGAGTTCGGTCACAGATCAGCCATGATCTCATTGAATGGTGGAACAGCCTCAAGGGGCTAAATGGCCTGCTCTTGTTCCTATGACACCCAAATTTTAACAAAATGGCAGTATGGGCTATCTGATCTGATACCAGCTGATTTCCTTTGTATGTTTTCTTTCATCTTGTACCACTTCAAACATGAAATACTGTAATTGGAGTACTTGGCAAGTCGCCTCTATCATACTTGTAAACCGTCCTCTCAATTGGCATGGGACTCTGTAGTTTCCACAATAAATGTGGTGTTGGTGAAAAGAGAAAGGTAAATGATGCCTGTTTGTGGTCAATGTAGGTCCAAAATGCCACACTTGGTGATGAAAGTTCTGGACCAGTATGGCTTATTAGTGGGATCTGGAAACTTAGACTTGCTATGGGGCTGAGATTCTTCCCACTTGAGTCCAGTGAACTCTACAAGACAATTTTCCAATAGGTGGAGTGATCCTGGCAGGAATATTAAAAGAAAACTTACCAATGCTCTGTGCTAGTAAGCTGGCCAGCTTTATTTGGTTGAACTCCAATAGAACTGCATACACTTAGGGATTCTTAAGCTTTGGCACTGTCATAATGGTTATGGGTAAATGGGGCTGTCCATAGAGAGTTTGCCTTCTATTTCAGACAAAATAAAACTATCTGTATGGATTGTCTTAAGTATAATTATCAGCTGCGAAATGTCAGACATCCAGCTGGCCAAAAGCTGAATAACGCCTTCCTTTATCATTGGGTAGAGTGCCATGTGGAGTTTATAGTGTCACTCAAGTCTGCTGGCTGCACATCATACACTGCATGTAGCAGTGTGAGTGCAATATAATAGTACTCTTAAACAAGAACACAAGTGCAGGCTCTGCCTGAAATTACTAATAGTCAAGGTCAAATAAATTCTTCTGAACAGAGGCCCATGTATTTTGTACATGTAAGGAGTCATTTTACTAAATCACGCCTCTGTCACATTGCCTTGCCTGCCTGGAGTACATATGATGATACAAAGCTAGGTGGGAATGTAAGTTGTGAGAGGCATGCAAAGAGGCTTCAAAAGGATATAGACAGGCTAAGTGAGTCAGCAAGAACATGGTAAATGGAATATAATGTGGAGAAATGTGAAATTATCCATCTTGGTAGGAAAAATAGAAAAGCAGAGTATTGTTTAAATGGTGAGAGATTGGGAAATGTTGGTGTTCAGAGGGACCTGGGTGTACTTGTACACGAATCATTGAAAGTTAACATGCAGGTACAGCAAGCAATTAAGAAAGCAAATGGTATGTTGGCCTTTATTACAAAAGGATTTCAGTATAAGATTAAAGATGGCTTACAATAATTATATAGGGACCTGGTGAGACCACACCTGGAGTATTGTGTGCAGTTTTGGTCTCCTTATCAAAGGAAGGATATATTTGCCATAGAGTGCAACAAAGGTTCACCAGACTGGTTCCAGGGATGGGGGGATTGTCCTAAGAGGAGAGATTGAGTAGACTAGGTCTGTATTCTCTGGAGTTTAGAAGAATGAGGGGTAATTTCATTGAAACATACAAACTTCTTAAGGAGCTTGACAGGGTAGATGCACGGAGGATGTTTCCCCTGGCTGGGGAATCTAGAACCAGGGGTCACAGTCTCAGAATAAGGGGTCAGCCATTTAGGACTGAGATGAGGAGAAATTTCTTCACTCAGAGGGTGGTGAATCTTTGGAATTCTCTACCCCAGAGGGCTGTGGAGGCTCAATCGTTCAGTATATTCAAGGCAGAGAGCGATCGATTTTTGGAAAGTAAGGGAATCAAGGGATATGGGGATAGTGCAGGAAAGTGGAGTTGAGGTAGAAGATCAGCCATGATCTTATTGAAAGGTGGAGGGGCCGAATGGTCTACTCCTGCTTCTATTTCTCATGTTCTTATGTTCTTATATCAGGAATTTGGGCATGCAATTTCCTAAAATCACCCCGTGCTCTTTATATGAATTGTTCTTTTGTACAAAGCATACTGCAGATGCAACAATGGCCAGGAACTTCCTTGGAGCTGCTCCTTTGCTGGAGCCATAACTTTGTCAGAGTGGGGCAGAAGTCCAATTTACACACGTAAACAGGGTTTCACCGCACTTCCAGCGATGGAGCGGGAGCAGCTCCAAGGAAATTCCAATGTGCTTACTGAATGATTTCATTTTTCTCCATGAATTCCTTATATGGCAGATGTGATTGTGGCAGCTGGCAGTCAAATGATGTGAAATTAGTTTCAATACAGTAAGGGAACACCAACATCAACTTGACTTGCCTTTTCACTCACTAAGGTTAGACTATTTTATGATGTAGCTGTGTTTCTGAACTCAAATCACCCACTTTACATGCGTGTGAACATAACAACTTGCATTTATATAGCGCCTATAATGTAGTAAAATGTCCCAAGGCACTTCATGAGCGCTTTATCAAACAAAATTTGACAACAAGCCACATAAGGAGATATTGGGACAGATGACCACAAACTTGGACAAAGAAGTAGATTTTAAGGAATGTCTTAAAGGAGGAGAGAGAAGTGGAGAGGTTTAGGGAAGGAATTCGGAGCTTAGGGCCTAGACACATGAAGGCTCAATCCCCCAATGGTGGAGCGATTAAAATCGGGGATGTGCAAGAGCCCAGAACTGGAGGAGCGCAGAGATCTCGGACGGTTGTAGGTCTGGAAGAGGTTACAGAGACAGGGAGGGGCGAGGCCATGGAGGGATTTGAAAAGAAGGATGGGAATTTTAACATTGAGGCGTTTCCAGACCAGGAGCCAATGTAGGTCAGCGAGCACGGGGTGATGGATGAACGGAAATTGGTGCTGAATGGGGTTAAAAGTTAGATTAGCGGCTTAACTGACTAGCTGGCTGATGTAATAAAGGAGAAGTCTGGCAGAACAAAGACAGTTGCTGACAGTTGGAAAAAGCATATTACACAATGATTGGGGGAGTGAAAGAAGGCGAAGAGGCCATTCATTGAACAATGGGCCACCAATATGATTTGTGAAGATGTGGTTAAGTGTACGAAATTGGATAAGAGCTAAAACAATGGCAGATGTGGAAACTGGGCAAATGAGATAAACAAGTTATGTTTTGTGGAGATGTGAAGAGTCTTACCCGCCAGACCAGGATGGGCACCTCGTTGGCAGGGAGACGGAGCTACAAGATGTTAATGAGATCCTGCCATTAAGATCGCCAGGATTGCCGCGGCCCCGGCCTTGCTATGTTCTTTGGCCATTTTTGGGCTCACCTGCAACTTCTCTGCCTTCCTGTAGGTATTGGGGCCTTGCTCTCAAATTTCCTTTAAGCACATATATCATTATGGAAAATGGAGAATGCAGATGAAGGTTATCTGACTAAAACAGTACAAGCATTTTGCAATCGCAAAAAATCACCAAAAGTCTGCAGAAACAGTTTCACCTTCAGCTGCTTCCCTTTAAACAATCGCTTCTGTCTGGTCCTGACAACTGTGCCTGCTCCATAGTGGCATATAATGAGAAGAGTGTATAGGAATGCAGATGTCATGGAACTTAGGACAAATAACATGAACTTTCCTAACTCCATGATTTACATTGAGAGGTCGGATGCTTCTTCAGCCTGCCTTGAAAACTAACATTTCTAACAAGGCACTGGAAACTTTGTGGAACTCGGGTCCTCTCTAAATTACTGGTGCAAATGCCGAATTCTATCCTTACCCCAAACGAGCAATTTTGGGACTTTTGGGGGCAATTTTCACTGGATACTTTAGGTGCTAAAGAGCCTCCAAGGTGGCCAAGATGGGGTTTTGAGCTGTAACGCTGGTTTAGCCTGCCTTTAATGCAAGGCGCCATCTTTGTAAAGGAGTTGGAATGCGTGCTAGGAACAGCCGCCCTGAGGATCGTTAAGGATCTGATTGACAAGTACTCTGCTGGCACTCATTAAAGAAGCTGCACACCATTTTGCAGCCTAGCGCTGCACTTAACGAACTCTCCTAACAGCGACCAGTTGAACAGAATAAAGAAGTCATTGGTGAGGATTGCAAGCGCTATTTAAAGCCATGCTCAGCTTTAACTGTTCACTTGCTGCTGGAGATCAACTGATTAGATTGCGTTTGAAGAGAACTTTTGAGACACATCGGAAGACTTTCTGGAACACTTTGTCAAGACATCACCAACACTCTTATCAACATTTTTCACAGAAATTCTCCGAGGATTTCACCTAAAGAGAGAGTACTGTGCTATTCTACCTTAATGGACACCTTATAGGAGTCACCAGGAGAAAGTGAGTGCTTTGTCATTGTGATCTTTCTAGGGTTCCCCCTTGGTCTGGAGGAGGAATGGGAGGAGGAGATGAGGCCAGGCAGAGCAGCACCAGCTGCTGCAGGAGAGAGAGACAGGAGGGCGAGGAGGGCTCCAGATTCGTTCTGCCTTGCTGCATGCTCCACAATCTGCTGATCATGAGAGACCAGCCATTACCACCAGCAATTGTGCGAGAGGGCCAAGCTCAGGAGCGAGAACAGGAGGAGGAGGAAGACAACGATGAGGAGGAGGAGGAGGAGGAAGATGAGGGGGGCCAGGGGAGCTCCAGAGAGTTCTAGGTATACGGCCCGCACCTGGGAGGGACACTCGCCACCATCTAATTGAAGATCGCTTTTCAGACACGTCCTCCATCATTAGGCTTCGGAGTACTGTTGCCACTTGCCTTACATTCCACAACTGAGGATCCATCAAGAAGTCCACCATCTGCACTCAATCCTTTCAACTCTTTCCCCATGAAGAACACAATAAAAAAGACCACCAATTCCAGCACTACCCAATTACCATAGTCTGTCTTTAACTAGAGCAAAAACAATGAAAACATGATACAACCAACAGCACATACCAATCTTAAACTATTCACCCTGGTGCTTAACCTTAGTGGTATCCTGTAAGTGCTCTTACCTACTCTGGTACTTCTACGAAGTGCACCCTGAATGGCAGCAGCATGCGAGTTGGATGGCTGCTGAGATTCTGAAGAGGGCAGTTCAGATATCCTCCTGCGATGTCCTCGAGAGGCTGTGGGCTGTGATGGCCCCACTTCAGACTGCACCATCTCAATATGGGCTTGAGCAGTCTGGGCCGCCTGGCTGACAGGTAACGGCAAAGGCAATGGCAGAGTGGCGGAGGAGGGAGCAGCAATGCTGGCTTCCGGAGAGAGGCCAGTAGGTTTCTGCTCCATGATTCCCACGCCACTACCTCGGGGTGTCTGTTCAGCCAGCCCAGTGATTTGCTGGAGGACAGATCGATGGGCAGCTGAGACACACTGCAAGTCCTTATCAACCGAGGAGCCCAGAGCCACCATGGCAGCTGCCTGAGCTCCCATTGCAGCACTTTGTCATTCCATTGAAGTGCAGTGGAGATCTGCCTTGCTGGTCCCATTGAAGCGCAAGTATCAGAGTTGGTGCATGGTCGGCATCAATCCTGTGATGATGCACCCTCAGAGGAATTGGGCTCCTCTGAGGGATCATCATTGGCGACCTCCCGCTGGAGGCATGACGGCCCTGTGGGAGGTGAAGGACATGAATAAGTACTGTCAAGGTAAGAATGTTTGAAGTTATCATTATGAAAATAATCATATTTCATTCAGTGTTGATATCAAGTTAACATGATTGAGTGTTGTATGCCATGTGGCTGTCTGATATTTAATTCTATCACCAGGTAGCCGGGATCTCTGCCGGACAGGCACACCGAGACTCCGCTGATCTCCAGCTCCTCCTAATCTGCAGATGTCAATTGAGAGATGGCTGGAGGGCCATCTCCGGTTCTCTGCCTCTCCCTGGTGTTCTGTGCTCTCTTCTCCTTCAAGGAGGGAAAGAAAAGACCTATGAGTGAGAGTAATAGCATGTGTTCACCCAATGGAGGGAGGGCATTTGTTGAGAGTGACTATGAGGGATAGGCATGGCATTCCCTCATAGACAGTGAGTGTCAGTGGAGGATCGATAATGGGGATGTGAGGAAGTGCATGGACAGAGAGGGATGGGTGCACCTACAAGATAAGTTGGTGTGAGGAGTGATCTACTGGAGTAGTCTTGAGAAGGCAGAGTGAGGGGGTTGGGGTGATGGGCGCATTAGGATGTCGGCGAATGTGCCATTGCTCCCACATTTCCTGCACTTGGGTCATTAAACCACTTCCTGCATTGGATCCAGGAGTGTGGCACTACTTTCCTGCTGCTGGCCTCTTCTGCCACCTCCAACCACGCTTTCTTGGTTTCCCCAGCAGGCTCTTTCCTCCCATTGCTAGGGAACAGTGTGTGATGAAATATTTCCATTCATCACTGCCTGTGACTGAGATCGGTTTCAGTGTCATTTCCCTTCCCCCAGACCTCATTGTATTGTGTACTGGAATGTGCTGTATTGTATACTGGAATGTGCTGTGTGTAGGGCTCCGCCCATACCTGGCACCGTTTGTAAGCTAGCTTTCAGTCTAGCCCCAGTCTCCAGAAGGACGAAATCTCTCTCGCTTACGTGTTTCGTTCTAAGTTAATAAAAGCCTTGTTTTGTTCTGCTACCTTCGAGTCTCGGAATTATTGAGGCACATCAATTTTATTAACTTATTTTCAACACTATGGATCAACTCCTGAAACCCGAACGTTTGGATTTGGATCAACATGCTCCGGACGCATCAGCACGCTTCGGACACTGGTTTGAGTGTATGGAATTCTTCCTGGACAATTCCGCAGCCGTCAAAGACGCTACGGACGCTGCAAGGATGAGACTCGGAATTCTGCGAAATTGGGTAAGCCACCGGGTTTACCTCCTCATCCAAGACGCCGAGACGTACCTGGCCGCCTGCGACATCTTAAAGGCGCATTACCAGCAGCCTACGAATGAGGTGTATGCTAGGCACCTGCTCGCCACCCGCGCACAGCGACCTGGGGAATCGGTGGAGGAGTTCCTAAGCACCCTGAAAATGCTTGGCAAAGACTGCAAGTGCCGAGATGTAAAAGCCGCAGTGTACACTGACGAGCTTGTTCGCGATGCCTTCATCACAGGCCTCAGCTCCACTTACATCCGGCAAAGAATGCTGGAAAAAATGGGGTTGGACCTGAAACAGGCTGCGGACACCGCGCGATCCCTGGATGTGGCCCAGAGAAACTCGGACGCCTACTCTTCAGCCCGCGCCGTCCACGCCGCCACGTGTGCACCGAGGGCGCCGCCATCTTGAAAGGCATCTTCCCCGCCCGACAGCCCGACACCGGCTGGGCCCCGCTCTCTCCCCAGAAGCCCTACGACAGCCGCGACGTGTCAGGGACCCAACTGCCACTTCTGCGGGCAGCCAAAGCACACCAGAAACCTGTGCCCGGCGAAAGGCACCACCTGCTTTAAGTGCGGTAAGAAGGGGCACTTCGGGAAGGTGTGCAGAGGGAAACCCGCCGGAAAACCCGCCACCGCCGCGTGTGCGCCGTGGGAGCGGCCATCTTGGACGCCACCTTGCCCGACCTCGTGGGGTCCGCCATCTTGTGAGCAGACAGCGTGGACGCCATCTTGTATCGATCAGGGCCCTACAGTGGCATCGGTCACAGTGGACCAGACCAGGCCGCACCCGCTATCCAGATCAATGGTGGACATCGAGGTAAACGGGTGCCGGGTTAAATGCTTAATTGACAGTGGAAGCACGGAGAGCTTTATCCACCCAGAACTGGCACAACAACTCTCCCTAAAGGTGGTCCCTACTCAGGGTACCATCTCTATGGCTGACAAAACCCAGACATCGATCATTCTGGGTTACTGCACGGTACAATTGTGCGTTAAAGGAACTGTATATGATAATTTTAAAGTATTAATCATGAAGAACCTATGTGCGAGCGTGATCTTGGGCCTGGATTTCCAGTGCAACCACCAAAGCATCACGCTCAAGTACGGTGGGTCCCAGCCGCCCCTCACAGTGTGCGGTCTGGCTACCCTGAAGGTAAAGCCGCCTTCGCTATTCGCGAACCTTACCCCTAACTGCCGGCCAATAGCGACCAAAAGCAGGAGGTACAGCTGGGAGGACAGGCGGTTTATCGTGACCGAGGTAGACAGGCTCCTGAAAGAGCGCATTATTGAACGCAGCAACAGCCCGTGGCGCGCCCAAGTGGTAGTGGTAAGGGGTAGCGAGAAGAAACGGATGGTGATCGACTATAGTCAAACGATCAACAGGTACACCCTACTAGACGCCTACCCGCTACCCCGCATATCAGAAATGGTGAACCAAATCGCCCAATACCGGGTGTTCTCCACCATCGACCTCAAGTCAGCGTACCACCAGCTCCCTATCAGACCAGAGGACCGCCCGTACACCGCCTTCGAGGCGAACGGACGCCTCTACCAATTCCTCAGAGTCCCCTTTGGGGTGATGAATGGGGTCTCGGTCTTCCAGAGGGAGATGGATCGCATGGTCGATGACCACCACTTGCAGGCAACCTTCCCCTAGCTCGACAACGTCACCATCTGCGGTCACAACCAGCAGGATCACGACTCGAACCTCGAGAGGTTCCTGAAAACCGCACAAAAACTCAACCTCACCTACAACGAGGACAAGTGCGTTTACAACACCACGCGCCTCTGCATACTAGGCAGCGTGGTGGAGAATGGGGAAATCGGACCAGACCCCGACCGATTGCGCCCCCTACGGGAGCTGCCCCTGCCCAACACTCCCAAAGCCCTGAAAAGGTGCCTGGGGTTATTTTCTTATTATTCCCAATGGGTCCCCAACTACTCCGACAAAGCCCGCCCCCTCTTGAAAGCATCCTCTTTCCCGCTCTCTGCTGAGGCCCACGCCACCTTCAAAAGCATTAAGCAGGATATTGAGCGGGCCACGCTACAGGCAGTGGACGAGAACACTCCATTTCAAGTGGAAAGTGATGCGTCTGACTTCGCCTTGGCGGCCACCCTCAACCAGGCGGGGCGGCCCGTAGCTTTCTTCTCGCGGACCCTCCAAGGGCCCGAGATCAGACACTCCTCCGTGGAAAAGGAGGCCCAAGCCATCGTGGAGGCAGTGCGCCACTGGCGCCACTACCTAGCCGGCAAACGCTTCACCCTACTTACCGACCAGCGGTCGGTAGCATTTATGTTCAATAATAAACAGAGGGGGAAGATTAAAAATGATAAGATTCTTAGGTGGCGGATCGAGCTCTCCACCTTCGAGTACGACATCATTTACCGGCCAGGGGCCCTTAACGAATCCCCTGATGCCCTCTCACGAGGGATGTGTGCCAGCGCCACCGGGGATCGGCTACAGACCCTCCACAACGACCTCTGCCACCCAGGGGTCACGCGGCTGTTCCACTTCATAAAGTCCCGTAACTTACCCTACTCGATTGAGGAAGTTCGGTCCCTGACCAGGAACTGCCGCACTTGCGCTGAGTGCAAGCCTCGGTTCTACCGCCCAGATAGAGCCCACTTAATCAAAGCTACACGGCCCTTTGAGTGGTTCAGCTTAGATTTCAAGGGCCCCCTCCCGTCTGTCGACCGCAATGTTTACTTCCTGAACATTGTGGACGAATACTCCCGGTTCCCATTCGCCTTCCCCTGCCCAGACATGACCAGCGCCACGGTCATTAAATGCCTCAACAGCCTGTTCTGCCTGTTCGGTATGCCGAGCTACATCCATACGGATAGGGGGGCGTCCTTCATGAGTGAAGAGCTACGCCAGTACATGCTGTCCAGGGGGATCGCCACGAGCCGTACCACCAGCTACAACCCCCGGGGTAACGGCCAAGTGGAGCGAGAGAACGGGACAGTATGGAAAGCAGTCACTCTAGCTCTAAGGACCAAGGGCCTCCCTATCTCCCGCTGGCAGGAAGTTCTCTCGGATGTGCTCCATTCGATACGGTCGCTATTGTGTACGGCCACTAATACCACGCCTCATGAACGAATGTTTGTCTTTCCCCGGAAATCCACCTCAGGCGTATCCATGCCGTCATGGCTCTCCACCCCAGGTCCGGTACTCGTGCGAAGGCATGTGAGGGGCCACAAGACGGACCCTCTCGTGGAGCCAGTACACCTACTCCACGCCAACCCCCAATACGCATATGTCCGGCACGCCGACAGAAGGGAGGACACCGTGTCCATAAAAGACGTCGCCCCAGCCGGCATCGACAACAACCATGGCAATAGCGGCAACGACGATCACAGCAACTCTTACCCACCCACTACTCTTTCATCACCCCCGGAAGAACACCGACCAACGGCACCCCCACCAACTACCCCTTGAACAACCCTGGCGGCACCCCCGGCAGAGACCCAGGAGGCTACCGGGGACACCCAGCCGACACCCGCGGCACCACAACAGCCACGTCGGTCGCAGAGGACTATCAAACCCCCGAACAGACTAAATCTATAGAAGGGGTGAATGTGATGAAATATTTCCATTCATCACTGCCTGTGACTGAGATCGGTTTCAGTGTCATTTCCCTTCCCCCAGACCTCATTGTATTGTGTACTGGAATGTGCTGTATTGTATACTGGAATGTGCTGTGTGTAGGGCTCCGCCCATACCTGGCCCCGTTTGTAAGCTAGCTTTCAGTCTAGCCCCAGTCTCCAGAAGGACGACATCTCTCTCGCTTACGTGTTTCGTTCTAAGTTAATAAAAGCCTTGTTTTGTTCTGCTACCTTCGAGTCTCGGAATTATTGAGGCACATCACAGTGTCTCTCTCCGGGTCCTCACAGCCCCCAGCAGCACATCCAGGGAGGTGTCCGTGAAACAGGGTACAGCCTTTGACCATCTCGCTTCCATTTCTGACCTTTCTCCTCTCTTCTTCACAACTCCAGCTGCTTCAACTTGCATGTTTGGATTGTCTCTTTCAATACTGGAGTTGAACTTGTGGGTCGTCATCACGCTCTCTGACGCTGATTGGAAACCCGGAAATAAAATGCTCATGAAGTGGCTGCGGTAAAAAGCCAGTGACAGATGCACTGAACATATCTCCGGGTTTCCCACATGCTATCGGGCCCCTACCCCGCTCCCAGCATGTCTGCACATTAAAATCCAGCCCCTGATGACCGTTCCTTTGATTCTGACCGGCGGACCCCTGCCTCTCAAAATTACCCTCCCACCTGCTGCTTCCCACCGGTTCCAGGCGGGCAACTGACTGGGAGCTCACACTGACCAGGACAGGGACTTTAGCGTTGCCTCAGCCCACGCCTGCCCACCCACCCGATTCCTGTTCCGAGTTAAATCCATATTTACAGTATGCCCTTCTCCATCCAATCAGTCAATTCTTCAAAAATCTCTCCAATTTTTTATTTTTCTTTCTGTCCTTGTATTTTTGCTTTCCTTTCCCTTGTTTATTGCAACATAATTGAGTATTTCAAAACAATGTTTTTAAAGTATCACACTAGATTGGAACAGAGATGTGTGCAAATTCTTTTGAAAGATCATTCTCTCTTTAAACACACCCATTCCAGAACTTTCTCAGTCACGAGTTCATCCCAGCTTGAAGGTATTGCACAACACGTAAAGTTACAACATGCAATCACTATGTGCATGAGCATGACATACCTATAATTAATTTTAGCTGAACATTTTGCTACAAACAAGAATAATATGCAAATAATCTTCTGTGGTAAACTGGTGGGAATAGATCAGATATTTTGGTTTGCCCTGAATGCAGCAGGCGTTGTGCCAGGATTACACAAGAACATAAGAAGTAGGAGCAGGAGTAGGCCATACGGCCCCTCGGGCCTGCTCCGCCATTCAATAGGATCATGGCTGATCCGAACCTAGACTCACGTCCACTTCCCTGCCCGCTCCCCGTAACCCCTAATTCCCTTATCTGCTAGGAAACTGTCTATCTCCGTTTTAAATCTATTTAATGTCGCAGCTTCCACAGCTCTCTGAGGTAGCAAATTCCATAGATTTACTACCCTCTGAGTAAAGAAGTTTCTCCTCATCTCAGTTTTGAAAGGGCAGCCCCTTATTCTAAGATTATGCCCCCTAGTTCTAGTCTTACCCATCAGTGGGAACATCCTCACCGCATCCACCCGATCAATCCCCCTCACAATCTTATATGTTTCGATAAGATCGCCTCTCATTCTTCTGAATTCCAATGAGTAGAGGCCCAACCTACTCAACCTTTCCTCATAAGTCAACCCCCTCATCTCCGGAATCAACCGAGTGAACCTTCTCTTAACCACCTCGAGAGCAAGTATATCATTTCTTAAATATGGAAACCAGAACTGCACGCAGTATTCCAGGTGTGGCCTCACCAATATCCTGTATAACTGCAGCAAGACTTCCCTGTTTTTATACTCCATCCCCCTTGCAATAAAAGCCAAGATTCCATTGGCCTTCCTGATCACCTGCTGCACCTGGATACTAACTTTTTGTGTTTCATGCACCAGGACCCCCAGATCCCTTTGTACTGTCGCAGTTTGCAGTTTCTCTCCATTTAGATAATAACTTGCTCTTTGATTTTTTCTGCCAAAGTGCATAACCTCACACTTTCCAATATTATATTCCATCTGCCAAATCTCTGCTCACTCACTTAGCCTGTCTATGTCCTTTTGCAGGTTTTTTATGTCCTCCTCACTCACTGCTTTCCCTCCCATCTTTGTATCATCGGCAAACTTGGATATGTTGCACTCGGTCCCTTCCTCCAAATCATTGTTATAGATTGTAAAGAGTTGGGGTCCCAGCACTGACCACTGCGGAACACCACTAGTTACTGATTGCCAGCCCGAGAATGAACCATTTATCCCAACTCTTTGTTTTCTGTTAGATAGCCAATCTTCCACCCATGCCAGTATATTACCCCCAATCCCGAGATTTTTTATCTTGATCAGTAATCTTTTGTGTGGCACCTTGTCAAATACCTTTTGGAAGTCCAAATACACTACATCCACTGGTTCCCCTTTATTCACCCTGTATGTTACGTCCTCAAAGAATTCGAGCAAATTTGTCAAACATGACTTCCCCTTCATAAAACCATGCTGACTCTGTCCTATTAAATTATGTTTATCCAAATGCTTTGTTACTGTTTCCTTAATAATGGACTCCAACATTTTACCAACCACAGATGTTAGGCTAACTGGTCTATAGTTTCCAGCTTTTTGTCTACTTCCCTTCTTAAATAAGGGTGTTACATTAGCAGTTTTCCAATCTGCCAGGACCTTTCCTGAGTCCAGGGAGTTTTGGAAAATAATCACCAATGCATCCACAATCCCTACCGCTACTTCTCTCAAGACCCTAGGATGTAGGCCACCGGGTCCGGGGGATTTATCCACCTTAAGTCCTATTATTTTACTGAGTACCACCTCCTTAGTGATTTTAATCGTGTTTAGCTCCTCCCCCCCCCATTGCCCCCTGTTTGTCCAGTGTTGGGATATTTTTAGTGTCCTCTACTGTAAAGACTGATACAAAATATTTGTTCAGCGTCTTTGCCATCTCCATGCTCTCCACCATTAGTTTCCCGGTCTCATCCTCTAAGGGACCAATGTTCACTTTAGCCACCCTTTTTCTTTTTATATAGCTGTAGAAACTCTTGCTATCTGTTTTTATATTTTTTGCTAGTTTACTTTCATAATCTATCTTCCCTTTCTTAATTAATCTTTATTTATTCTTTGCTGGCTTTTAAATGCTTCCCAATCTTCTGTCCTCCCACTCGATTTGGCTACTTTATATGCCCTTGTTTTCAGTCGGATACTATCCTTTATTGCTTTACTAAGCCACGGATGGCTGTCTTTTCTTTTACTCCCCTTTTTCCTCAGTGGAATATATTTTTCTTGAAAGATGTGAAATATCTCCTTGAATGTAGACCACTGCTCTTGTACCGTCTTACACTTTACCCTGTTTTCCCAGTCCACTGTAGTCAATTCTACTCTCATACCTTCATAGTCTCCTTTATTTAAGCTCAGTACGCTGGTTTGAGATCCAACTCTCTCACCCTCAAACTGAATTAGGAATTCAACCATATTATGGTCACTCATTCCAAGGGGATCCTTTACTAGGACATTTTTTATTAATCCTGTCTCATTACACAGGACCAGATCTAAGATTGCCTGCCCCCTGGTTGGTTCAGTTACATACTGCTCAAGGAACCCATCCCTAATACACTCTATGAACTCTTCCTCAGGGCTGCCATGCCCAATTTGATTAGTCCAGTCAATAGGAAAGTTAAAATACCCCATGATTATAGCTGTTCCCTTATTGCAAGCCCCAACTATTTCTTGATTTATACTCCGACCAACAGATTTGCAACTGTTAGGAGGCCTATAGACTACACCCACTAGTGGCATTTTCCCCTTATTATTCCTTATCTCCACCCAAACTTTTTCACTGTCCTGATCCTTTGACCCAATATCATTTCTGTCTATTGCAGTGATTCCATCCTTGATTAACATAGCAACCCCACCTCCCTTTCCTTCCTGTCTGTCCATCCTAATTGTCAAATACCCTTGTATGTTTAGTTCCCAGTCATGATCATCTTGCAGCCATGTTTCCATAATGGCAACCAGATCATAACCATGTGTAGTTATTTGTACCATCAACTCGTCTATTTTGTTACGAATGCTGCGTGCATTCAGATAAAGATCTTTCAAATATGTTTTCTGACAATTTATTCCTGTTTTTACCCCTTTTACTACTTTACCTTTATCATCATACATTCTGTCCCTTCCTGACACGCTCTGGTTTTTAATTCCCCCACTGCTAACTTGCTCTATTGCCTTCTCCGCTGTCATTTTTATTTTTCGCTTTCTTAAAACCTCCCCCCCACTAATTAGTTTAAAACCCTCTCTACAGACCTAGTTATTCGATTCGCCAGGATTCTAGTCCCAGCACTGGCCAAGTGAAGTCCATCCCAACGGAAAAGCTCTCTCCTGTCCCAGTACTGATGCCAGTGTCCCAAGAAGCAAAACCCATTTCTCCCACACCAGTCTTTGAGCCACGCATTTAACTCTCTAACTTTATTTACCCTAGCCAAATTTGCACCTGGCTCTGTAGTAATCCTGAGATTATTACCCTTGTGGTTCTGCTTTTTAATTTGGCCCCTAGCTGCTCAAACTCCCTCAGCAGAACCTCTTTCCTTGACCTATCTGTTAGATCCGTGTATTTTTGATGTTGTGTGTCCTTCAATAACTAGACACGAGACTGCAGGAACAATCAACAGGTATTTACTGGATGAGGGTTACTCTAAAACTAAACTTACAGATCCCTACTCAGGGTTTATATACAGGTGTGGTCGCTGCCGGTATTACAGTATACAGGAGCTGTAAAAAGTAGTTCTCCCCTTAAAGGTACATACACTACACTGTGGCGTACCGATCACAGAAAGGACACAATCCGCTTTCCGGTCCGTAGACTATAAATCAGGCGTCATGCCTTTAAGAAGGATCACACCTTTAAGAAACTTGATCTGCAACATAATTAAGCCCAGAGCTGGGGAGGAGCAGTCAAAGCTGTGCACTGATCAAAGGCAATCGTACTTTGTGTAGTCTCTGACTCCATTTTGTGTTCAGCATGCGGCCTCAACAAAAAAACCTTTTCTGTTGAACCTCTCCGAGTTCAGTATTTTTTGCTAGGAGTACGTAAACTCCTACATTGGTGACCCTGATGCTCAGGACGACTCCTAAGCGTAACCATGGCTGACACAAACGCAGTTTCTGTGAAGCTGCCGGAGTTCTGGGAGAACCTGGCCACCGCCTGATTCCTTCAAGCCGAATCGCAATTCCGACTCCGCGGCATCACCGCCGACGCAACGATGTACGACTACCTCCTCGCCTCCCTGGGCAGCTCCACAATCACGAAAGTCTGGACAACACTACAAAATCCTCCAGAGGAAGGCAAGTACGCACATCTCAAGGCCGCGCTCATTAAAAAATTCACAGCCTCCCAATTCTTGCACAACTGCCACCTCCTCGACCTCCCGGGCCTCGGTGACTCCACGCCGTCAGACTTGCTCTCACACATGCTTGCTCTGACCGACGAGAAACCGCCCGGCTCCCTCTTCCGCACGCTCTTGATCCGCCAACTACCTCCCAGCATCCACCCGGCGATCGTGGCGTCCAGCCTCACGGACCTCGAGGCCCTGGCCGACGAAGCCGATAAGCTCCTGTCCGCCAGCTCCAACCACGCCGTCACCCCCAACCTGGCCTCCGCAGCATCGGCGCGCGCTCCACCCTCTATCACGTGGCCACACAGCTTGGCCACGAGGCCCCCCAGGCCCCCACATCCCCCAAACCCACCGACCCTGGGCTACTGCTACTTCCATACCCGGTTCGGCGCACGGGCACGCCGCTGCAGCCATCCCTGCACATTTCCAACCGCCCCCACACCGGCCTACACGATGGCCGTGGGGCAAGCAGGCGCGCTGCTGTACGTTACGGACAGCGCCTCCGGACGCCGTTTCCTATGCGACATGGGCGCGCAGTGCAGCATCATCCCCGCGTTCGCCCTCGAGATCCAGCGAGGCGGCCATGGCCCTGCACTGGCTGCCACCAACGGTACCGACATCCGGACGTACGGCACCCGCACCGTCACCATCGACTTCGCAGGCCGCCGCTACCACTGGGAGTTTATCACCACCAAAATGCTCTCCCCGCTCCTTGGTGCGGATTTCCTGTGCGCCCACGGCCTGTTGGTCAACAGGCCTCAGCGCCGCCTCGTGGACATGAACACCATGTCACCTATCCCGGGCGCCATGGCCCCCCCCCAACCTGCCGAAATGGCATGGCAGTGCCGCGCCCGCTCAACGGACGACTACTCAGCACTCCTGGCTGAGTTCCCAGCCCTCACCAACCCGACCTTCTCCGCAAAGGTTGCTAAGCACGGGGTAGAACACTTCATCCCCACCACAGGCCCACCGGTGTATGCCCACGCCCGCAGGCTGGACCCGGCCAAGCTGGAGATCGCACGGGCCGAGTTCACCACAATGGAACAGCTCGGCATCATCCGCCGCTCCAACAGCCCCTGGCCCTCCCCACTCCACATCGTCACCAAACCCGACGGGGGATGGCACCCCTGCGGGGACTACCGGCGCCTAAACGACGCCACCACGCCGGATCGGTACCCCATACCGCACATTCAAGACTTCTCGGCTAGACTGGCCGGCCGCTCAGTCTTCTCCAAAGTTGACCTGGTGCACGGTTACCATCAGGTGCCAGTCCACCCCATGGACGTTCCCAAGACGGCCATAATCACCCCTTTTGGGCTATTCGAGTTCCTCCGAATGCCCTTCGGTCTCAAAAATGCGGCCCAGGCCTTCCAGCGGCTCATGGACTTGGTCCTCCTGGACCTGAAGTTCCTCTTTGTCTACCTGGATGACATCTTGGTAGCTAGTTCCTCCAAGCAGGAACACATCGAGCACCTCCACACCCTGTTCCAGCGGCTCAGTGAGCACAGGCTCATCATCAGCCCAGCCAAGTGCCAATTCAGCCTCAGCAGGATCGAATTCCTCGGCCACCACATCACGCAGGACGGAGCCATTCCCCTGCCCGCCAAGGTGCAAGCCGTCCAGCAGTTCCCCCGGTCTACCACCATCAAAGGCCTCCAGGAGTTCTTGGGGATGATCAACTTTTACAACCGCTTCATTCCCGGAGCGGCCTCCCTCATGCGGCCCCTATATGAAGCCCTCCGGGGTAAGAAATACAGAATGGCGATCGAGTGGTCGGCGGACATGTTGACCGCTTTTGACTTGACCAAAAGGCACTCGCCGATGCCACCATGCTCGCTCACCCACAGCCCAACGCCAGGGTGGCCCTCACCACGGACGACTCTGACAACGCGGTCAGCACCGTGTACGAACAGTGGGTCGACGGGGCCTGGCAACCGCTGGCCTTTTTCAGCCGCCAACTGCGCCCCCCGGAGGCCAAATACAGCGCCTTTGACTGCGAGCTCCTCACACTGTACCTGGCAGTCTGCCATTTTAGATTTCTTCTGGAGGGCCGCCCCTTCACCGCGTTTGTCGACCACAAACCCCTGACATTCGCGATGGCGAAATCTGCGGACCCGTGGTCAGCCAGGCAACAATGCCAGCTCGCCGCGGTGTCCGAATTCACCACGGACATCCGGCACGTCTCCAGTCGAGCCAACGTGGTGGCCGACTGCCTATCCCGCCCCGCTGTCCACGGCGCCCACCTGGCAGTGGACTATGCTCAACTGGCAGCGGAGCAACGCACCGACCCTGATCTGCTCTCCGCGGCCACAACCCTCCCAGGGCTGCGACTGACCGATGTCACCTGCGGCCCATCCGCCGTCACAGTCAAATGCGACACCTCCTTGGCGCAACCCCGCCCCGCAGTCCCGGCGCCCTGGCGAAAATGGGTGTTCGACATCGTCCACAGCCTCTCACACCCCGGCACCCACGCGTCCATTAGACTGGTGGCCAACCGATTTGTCTGGCGCGGCCTGCGCAAAGATGTGCGCGTCTGGTCCAGATCCTGCATAGCTTGCCAGCATGCCAAAATCCACCAGCACGTGAAAGCCCCACTCGAGGAGTTCACCGTGCCAGAAAGAAGGTTCGACCACGTCCACATCGACCTCGTCGGCCCCCTGCCGCCATCACAAGGTCACACGCACCTGCTGACAATCATGGACCGTACCACCCGCTGGCCCAAGGCCATTCCACTGACATCCACCACCACCGCCGACATCGCGTGGGCGTTCATCGGTACCTGGGTCGCTTGGTTCGGCGTCCCCTCCGACATGACGTCGGATAGAGGCCCGCAGTCCACCTCTGATCTGTGGGCCACCATCGCCCGAAACCTCGGGGTGGCCGTTCACCGCACCACGGCTTACCACCCCCAAGCCAACGGACTGTGCGAGCAATTCCACAGGTCCATGAAGGCGTCCCTCCGCGCCAGCCTTGAGGACGAGGCTTGGATCGACCGCCTCCCGTGGGTGCTACTCGGCCTACGCTCCGTGGTCAAGGAAGACCTGCAAGCCTCGGCGGCGGAACTCGTGTACGGCCAGCCGCTGTGCGTACCCGGAGAGTTCCTGCCCACTGCCACGACCCCCTGGTCGGCTGACCAGCAACGCCACGCTTTCACCAACCGAGCACAACAGTTCGCTCCGGTACCCACCGGCCGGCACGGCGAACCAGCAACCCGCGTACCACCTAGCCTGCACATGGCCAAATTTTTTTTTGTGTGCCATGATGCCCACCGAGGACCTCTACGGCCCCCATACGACGGAACCTACAAGGTACTCCAGACGGGGAACAAGTTCTTCCTCCTCGAAGTGGGCGGCAGAACTGACAACGTGTCGGTCAACCGGCTTAAGCTGGTGCACCTAGAGCCCGATGAACCCGTTCAAGTGGGCCAACCCCCACTGCGGGGCAGACCGCCTAAGAGCCCGACGTGTCCGACCGCCCCGCTCCCAACACCAACCGCCAAGAGCCGTTCCGGCCGTGCCATCAAGCCGCCACGCTGGTTCGTACACTCCCTACTAGTGGATTCTGGGGGGAGCTGTGTGGCGTACCGATCACAGAAAGGACACAATCCACTTTCCGGTCCGGAGACTATAAATCAGGCGTCATGCCTTTAAGAAGGATCACACCTTTAAGAAACTCGATCTGCAACATAGTTAAGCCCAGAGCGGGGGAGGAGCAGTCGAAGCTGTGCACTGATGAAAGGCAGTCATACTTTGTGTAGTCTCTGACTCCATTTTGTGTTCAGCATGCAGCCTCAACAAAAAAACCTTTTCTGTTGAACCTCTCCGAGTTCAGTATTTTTTGCTAGGAGTACGTAGACTCCTACAACACTATCTATGTCATTGGTACCAACATGGACCACAACAACTGGATCCTCCCCCTCCCACTCCAAGTTTCTCTCCAGCCCAGAGGAAATGTCCTTAACCCTGGCACCGGGCAGGCAACACAGCCTTCGGGACTCTCGCTCTCGGCTGCAAAGAACCCTATCTATACCCCTAACGATACTATCCCCTACCACTACAACATTTCTTTTAACTCCCCCCACTTGAATGGCCCCCTGCTCCACGGTGCTGTGGCCAGGTTGCTCATCCTCCCTGCAGTCCCCGTTCCCATCCTCACAGGGAGTAAGAGCCTCAAACCTGCTGGACAAGAGCAAGGGCTGCGGCTCCTCCAACACTACCTCCTGGATCCCCTTACCTGCCTCACTTCTAGTCACACCATCCTGTCCCTGACCACGGACTACATCTGAATTAATTAATCTAATTGGTGTGACTACCTCCTGATACACAGAGTCCAGGTAACACTCCCCCTCCCTGATGTGTCGCAGTGTCTGAAGCTTGGTCTCAAGCACATCAACAAGGAGCCGGAGTTCCTCTAGCAGCAAACACTTATCGGAAATGTAATCACCGTGAGCATCAATGGTGTCCACCAGCTCCCACATTTCACAGTAGTAACACATCACCTGCTCTCCCATTCTATGTAATTAATTAAATTTATTAATATTAATTAAGAAGACCCTCTGCCCCTATTTTAGGTGAAGATCACACCTTTATTTAAAAGAACTTACCAACTTATAAAGGTTTTAAAAAGAAAGATAAAAACAGCCCCTCACTCCCCACTTGCTCGAACTCTCACACTTACCAAACTCTAGATAGGCACGCTTTTGCTGCCCGCACTCCGCGCTGCCCGCGCGCGCACTGGCCTTTTAAACTTTCAGCAGCCAATCAGTGTCCCCTATTCAATTAATTACACTTCTGGTTTTTTACCGATACTTTAACGGTTTTTCTTCCTGCCCAATTAACCCCTGCTGCTTGACTTTTTAAACAATAAAGTTTCCCTTAACTTAAATTATCTTAAATTGCTTAACTTATCTTAATAATCTAATTAATTAATCTTATGCCACAACTCTAAAACTCACACTTACCAAACTCTAGATAAGCACTCTTTCACTGCCTGCACTCTGCGCTGCCCGCTCTCGCACTGGCCTTTTATACTTTCAGCAGCCAATCAGTGTCCCGTATTCAATTAATTACACTTCCGATTTTTTAATGGTTTTTCTTCCTGCCCAATTAACCCCTGCTGTTTGACTTTTTAAACAATAAAGTTTCCCTTAACTTAAATTATCTTAAATTGCTTAACTTATCTTAATAATCTAATTAATTAATCTTATGCCACAACTCTAAAACTCACACGTACCAAACTCTAGATAAGCACTCTTTCACTGCCTGCACTCCGCACTGCCCGCGCTCGCACTGGCCTTTTAAATTTTCAGCAGCCAATCAGTGTCCCCTATTCAATTAATTACACTTCCGGTTTTTTACCGATTTTTTAACGGTTTTTCTTCCTGCCCAGTTAACCCCTGCCGTTTGACTTTTTAAACAATATAGATCTACATGTGGCCTAACCAGTGGTCCTTAAAGGGACCACTGAGGCTGCCACCAAAAATGTAAGTTTATGAAAAAATACTTACTTCAATGTGGAGCCAGGAGGAGCAGGAGTACTTGAAAACTGTGAAGGGATAATTACTAGTCCAAGCCCTTTTCGGGCTACCCCAGATCAGGCGTATTCCCCAGATGTTCACCTTCAACTAAAGTTAGAGATAGCCAAATTCTATAAGACGCTTAATTGGGTCTAAAGGTCCAGACTATCTCTCTCTAAAGGAAAGGAATGATGTAAAGATGTTACTGTCCTCCAGATAGCAGTTTTAATAAGTTTAACTAGACTGTAACCTTCCGGACATTATGAGTGTCCGGTAAAACCCCACAGAATTCTGCAACTCCTTACAAAAGAGTGTACAGAAATTGAGTTTGCGAGTTTGATACAGAAATACTACTCGAGACAATTCTAAAAATATATAGATTTATTTAAGAGCTGACATACAGTTAACAGCTGTTGAGTCAATCGCAACTTTAACAGTTCAAAATACAAATAGCTTACATTTCTTATTCTCAGAGATCCTTATTCTCAAATCTTAACTTTGTACATTTTTACATTTCTATTATTCTTAATCCAGAATATCAACCAAAATCAAATAAGATTACCTTTTTGATCCCCGAGACTCAAAGAATTAAAAACTTACAGAGCGTGCCTCTGAAGTTGAGAATCGCTTGCCCTTTCCAGCGACTTCGGACTGTCCATCTGGAAAGCTCTATTTTTCTATCCTTTTTGCAGTAGTAAATCCTTTGAAGTTTTCTGCTGATGTAAGCTAATTATCTCCAGTCATCCTCTTGAATTATTTTCTATTCTTACTGTCAATTTAGCTGCTGCATGCATAATTATGTCTCTACCTTTAGGTGTTCCACGTCGGCCGGCAGCTCCATGGCGGGTAACTCGCAGTCCGACTGGGAGGAGGGGAGCCGGGCATGGCGGCCAGAGCGGGAGAAGCAGGCCACCACACGTGGAGCCGGCAACAGTGAGGAGGAGGCCGTGGTGACGAGGAGGACGGAGCGGCTGAGGGACATCGTGCTCCCACTGCCACAGGAAGCCATTGTATTGACTCTGAACGCGGCGCTGTATGTATAGCTGACGCATCCCTACGGGGAATAAGCATTCCATTATACTTGTACTTGTACTGGTTACATATGGCAAATAAAGCTAAACTGAACTGAACTGAATTGAACATTCAATTCTAAAGTCACCTCTGCTGTTTGAAAGCAGACGTCATGACTCCTATGTGTTCCAAGCTCAACACAAACACAATGTGATTGCTTGGTGCATCTATTGAAGTCATATCTACAAAGTCGTCTGTAGGTATTATATTTACAACATGTAAATCAAAACCACTTCAACTAGGGTGTTTGTTGCATTTCTTAGCTACTTCAATTGGTTGCATATATAATTGTGTTTCCTGTTACTCCTTTGATGTTACTTTTATGAAGGCACATGGTTTTTTAATCTGTGATTCTGTTCGATGTGTTAGTTTTTAACACTTTACTTGGGCATTGCTATTGTGTTGGTTCCAAACTGCAGACATTCTGGAAGCTGCAACTTGCTGTTTCAATAGGGCCATTGTCTTAGTATTAACAATCAATTCCCATTTCAAAAGCTTGTGTGGTGTTTACAACTTTTGTGTTAACACTTCATCTTATCTCAAAAGCCTGTGTTCTGTTTGCAGCCTGTGTTGTTGAGGCTTTCCAGACTTTTAAACACAGTGGGGGAGAAATTTGGTTGGTAGCGCCACCGATTAACGCCTAAAGAGGCTGAGAAGTGGGGCGCCAGCCAATTTCCGAGTGGGCGCAGGGTGCCTAGCGCCTCGCCCCATATTGCCCATGCATTTAGCGCCGGCGCAAACTCGTAGCGCCCGCCCATGGGTGCAGGCAGATTATGACGTCATTTCAGTGTGCAACGCCTTTTGGGCACCCCGGATCGGAAATTCAGTGGTGCCCCCCTCCGTAGCGCCTGGCGCTATTAGTGACAGCTTACAGGGAACCTTACCCAAACGCTCTCAGTCTGGGGGGGCGTTATTTAAAGGGGGCTGGTGTGGTTTAAAAACGGCAGCCATTTCTGGAGCACAACTTCTTCGTGAGTTACAAAGAGTTGCTGAGCTGCACACAGAGAGCCTTTTGACCACTGAGCCCACGCAAGCAGAGGAACTTCAGCCTTCTGACCATCGCCTTGCTGCTGGTGAGCTTTTACAACGGGGACACTTCCTGTGCGCGCTTATTATGGGGGCTGCATTGGAGGGGAACATCCTGCTGCAGCATCATCTAGAAAGGGTACTGAGATGCAGGAAAAGGGGGCCGGCCATGGCCAGACGGAGGAGGGCCAACAGACGTCGCCACACCAGACCTTATGCTGCCAGGGTTTTCCAATAGCAGTTTTCCTACATGAACATGTCGGAGGAGCAGTGTCTCAGAAGACTGCGCTTTAGAAAGGAGGTCGTGAGTGAGCTGTGCCACCTGCTTTGGACAGATCTGCAGCCTCAGATAAGGTGCAGGACATCTCTGTCGGTGGCTGTGAAGATGACTGTAGCCCTGAACTTCTACGCGACCGGCTCTTTCCAGTCCACATCTGGGGACATAGCCAGCATCAAAGTTTGCGGTGCATTGCTGCATCCATCAAGTGACTGATGCCCTGTTTCGAAGGAGGTGGCAGTACATCTCCTTCCCAATGACCCCGGACAAGCAGCGGGAGCGCGCAGAGGGCTTCGCAGCAATAGCGGACTTCCCCATGGTGCAGGGTGCCATTGACTGCACGCACGTGGCTTTGTGGGCACCTGTTTTCAATACGGAGGAGTTCCACAACCGCAAGGGGTTCCACTCCTTGAATGTCCAGCTGGTCTGTGACCACCGGCAGCTGATCCTCGCAGTCAATGTGCAGTTTCCAGGCAGCAGCCATGACGCCTTCATCCTGCACCAGACTTCTGTTGCTGACGTTTTCGAGGCCCCGGCTCACCCAGAAGGCTGGCTTCTTGGGGACAAGGGCTATCCTCTGTGCCCGTGGCTGATGACCCCACTCCAGATCGTCAGAACCCCTGCTGAGGAAAACTTCAATGCGAGCCATCTGGCGACGAGGAACATTGGCCCAGAAATTCGTGTCGGGGGCTTCCCGTGGGTGCAAGCCCCCGACCTACACTTACCTAGCGCGCCGGCCGTTGAGGTCTGGGCCTGCGTGCATTTCCTGTCTGTGGCCTGGTCCAGCTGCCGGCGTGCTGTGCTTGCATGATCCAGCGGCGTAGTTAGTGCGATGCGTCCACTGGGAACACGTGAGCCATGGGCAACCAATCGGAGGAGGGAAAAGTCCATTCATGAGTTTGACAGAAAGAACTGTCAAACTAATGAAAACTCCGGGTGCCCAAAACAGTACTTAACCTTAAAATGAATTTGAAAAAAAATCACACTATTTAAATCAACTATAAATAACATTAAATAACTATTTTAAACAATAATTTAAATTTTTGAAAAAAATAATTTTATAAAAAATCGGGGCTAAAATACACTTACCTTACTGTAAAGTATTTAAAAATAATAAACCTGTCGAAAAAATGTTCTAATTTTAAATAATTGACCACTTACCTTTTAAACTGAAGTCCTTACGTCTGGTTTTTAAATGTGCAAAAAGTAGAGGCCTTCACGCACGGGCAAACCTGTAAAAAAAGAGAAAGTTCAACGTGCACGCACAGACTCCCGCGTGCACACGTTCGACCTCTGAACCCCTTCGTTCAGAGGATCGGAAATGCCGGTTTCCCGCGCATGCGTAGTGCATGCAAGAAACCGGCACTTCCATCGGGTCCACGCGTGGGTACTCCGTCCGTACTCACGCGTTGGGACCTGAATTTCTGGGCCATTGTCGAACACACAATCGGCGTGCTGAAGCAGCGGTTCCGCTGTCTCGACCATTCCGGGGGAGCTCTGCAGTATTCGCCCGAGCGAGTCTCGCACTTCGTCGTTGTTTGCTGCATGCTCCATAACCTCACCATCCTACGTTCCCAGCGAATGCCAGCAGACATTGACGCACCAGCAGTGGAAGAGGAGGAGGAGCAGGAGGAGGAGGAGGAGGAGGAGGACCAAGATGGGAGGGAGGGACGTTCTGGAAGGGCCGTGCGTCAGAGGCTCATCAGAAGTTGCTTCTAGGCCCCTCTGACGGAATGCTTGTGGCCATTCCAGGAGCAGGATTGGAGCCGCCCTCATACCCCCAAGCCAGTGAGGGGCAAAAATCATGTAAAAACCAGACTTGGCCTTTGCAAATGAATAAAGTGTTTTAATACAAAGAAATTGCTTCATTTCAACATGAAAAAGGAATAACAACAGAAAGCTTAAAAAACACAGACACATAATTGCCTCTCCCTCCCGTGAGACTGTCCAAAACATGAGGTTCTCTCATGGCATCCTCTATGGCCTTGATTCAACCTCAACAGAGGCTTCATCCCCCCCTTTACTCTTTGCCCCCGGATGGGGATCTCGGTCTCTTGCGGCTCTGGCCCCTTCCCTCCCTGCAGCTCCTCCTTAATGTGACCCCAGTGGCTGCAGCAAGGCTGGGGGAGGCCTGCTGACTGTCCCTGAGCGCAGATGCCCCTGAGGTGCGGCCTGGACGACCTCTGCGCCGAGAGGGCCCAGCTGCTGACTGCTCCACCTGTGCATGGGTGGAAGCAGTCTGTCCTGCAGGTGGTGGCAGCTGCAGTGGGGAAGTGCCAGTGGTGGCAGCAGGAATGCTGTCATCTTGAGAGAGGACAGTACCTCCCTGCTCCAGCAACACACTGGCACTTCCACGGGGCAGCGCTTCAGCATCCGGAGCAATCTGCTGGAGCACAGATTGCTGGCCTGCTGTGGTGCTCTGAGGGCCCCGGGTAATCCTGTCTGAGCCATCGAGGGTGGCAGCAGTCACTGGTCGCCTGGCCTCACTCTGCGAATGCAGGACACCAGCGAGTGATTGCATGGCAGCACTCAGCGCTTGCGTTGCAGGTGCCAGTGCTTCGGCGAAGCCCTGGACAGCCCTTTCCAATGCTGACCCGAAGTCCACCGCTCTCTGGGCCTGTGCTGCGCCGATATCTTGGACACTCCGCGCCAGTGTCCCGATGGTTTCAGACAACCTTCCCACTGCAGCCATGAGCTCAGTGTTCCTCCCGCCAGCCTGTGCGCACATTTCTCTGAGGGCATGCACCTCCTCCGCCTCCGCAGCTCTCTGGGGTAGAGAATTCCAAAGATTCACGACCCTCTGAGAGAAGAAATTTCTCCTCATCTCCATTTTAAATGGGCGACCCCTTATCCTGAAACTGTGTCCCCTAGTTCTAGATTTCCCCACGAGGGGAAACATCCTTCCTACATCTACCCTGTCAAGCCCCCTCAGAATCTCTTATGATTCAATAAGATCACTTCTGATTCTTCTAAACCCCAATGAGTATATGCCCAAACTGCTCAACCTTTCTTCATAAGACAACCCCTTCATCTCAGGAATTAACCTAGTGAACTTTCCCTGAACTGCCTCCAATGCAAGTATAACCCTCCTTAAATAAGGAGACCAAAACTGCATGCAGTACTCCAGGTGTGGTCTCACCAACACGCTGTGCAGTTGTAGCAAGACTTCCCTACTTTTATACTCCATCCCCCTTGCAATAAAGGCCAACATTCCATTTGCCTTCCTAATTACTTGCTGTACCTGCAAGTTAACTTTTAGTGTTTCATGTACGAGGACCCCCAGATCCCTCTGTACCGCAGAATTATATAGTCTCTCTCCATTTAAATAATAATTTATTTTTTATTTTTCCTACCAAAGTGGATAACCTCAGATTTTCCCACATTATATTCCATCTGCCAAATTTTTGCCCACTCACTTAACCTATCTATATCCCTTTGGAGACTCTTTGTGTCCTCCTCACACCTATCTTTGTATCATCAGCAAATTTGGCTACAGTACACACGGACCCTTCATGCAAGTCATTAATATAGATTGTAAATAGTTGAGTCCCCAGCACTGATCCCTGTGGCACCCCACTAGTTACAGTTTGCCAACCGAAAAATGACCCATTTATCCTGACTTTGTTTTCTGTTAGTTAGCCAATCATCTATCCATGCTAATATATTACCCCCAACCCCATGAGCTGTTATGTTGTGCAGTAACCTTTTATGTGGCACCTTATTGAATGCCTTCTGGAAATCCAAATACACTACATCTACTGGTTCCCCTTTATTCACCCTGCTCATTACATCCTCAAAGAACTCTCGTAAATTTGTCAAACACGATTTCCCTTTCATAAAACCATGTTAGGCTAATAGGCCTATAGTTTCCTGCTTTTTGCCTCCCTCCTCTCCAGAATCCAGGGAATTTTGGTAGATTAAAACCAATGCATCCACTATCTCTGCAGCCACTTCTTTTAAGATCCTAGGATATAGGCCCTCAGGTCCAGGGGACTTGTCAGCCTTTAGTCCCATTAATTTGCCTAGTACTTTCTCGCTAGTGATAGTCATTGTTTTAAGCTCCTCCCTCCCTATAGCCCATTGATTATCAATTATCATTGGGATGCTTTTAGTGTCTTCTACTGTGAAGACTGATACAAAATATTTGTTCAAAGTCTCTGCCATTTCCATTTCCCATTATTAATTCCCTAGTCCCATCCTCTAAGGGACCAATGTTTACTTTAGCTACTCTCTTCCCTTTTATATACCTGTAGAAGCTCTTAATGACTGTTTTTATATTTTTTGTTAGTTTATTTTCATTATCTATCTTCTCCCTCTTTATTATTATTTTAGTCATCCTTTGCTGGCTTCTAAAAATTTCCCAATCCTCTGGCCTACCACTAATATTTGCAACATTGTATGCCTTGTATTGATTCACTGCATTTTATTTTGTATTGGTTCAGTGTGCATGGCCCCTTTAAATCTCAGATCTCTTCATTACCCACAATTCCCTGCGAGCTCCATAGCTTTGCTCACAGAGGCTGAGAGAAGTTGCAATGCCGAATCTGGACAGGAACTTCGTCCCAGATCTCTCCAGCAACGCCACCAGGACAGCGTTGCACGGAAGGTGAGCACTGCGCCACCAATCTCCTGTGAAGGAATTCTACTATATAACCTTTTTAGAAAAATATACTATATAAGATAAATACACTATTTAACTTTTTTAAAGGAAGGCATGGCAAGCTGGATTTAGAAATTCTACTTTCTGAAAGAATTCTGGCCTCGTTGAGATAAGAGAGTGGTTAACCCGGAGGAGTACCTTATAAGGAATTCTACTTTATAAATTCTTTAAAACATGACAAACTGGGTTTGGAAATTTAGAAACCTAACTATGAAATAGCTATGAAAGAATTCTAGCTATTGAAATAGGACAAGTTGTTGACCCTGAATAAGTAACCTTATTGAAACAGAAGAATGGGTGGCCCCTGTTACGTCCGTGTATAATAAGACACAGACTGCGGAGAACGGTACAACAGGTGTTTACACAATGTGGCTCACACTGCAACTGATCTGTACAGATTACTACTCAGTGCTATATACAGGTGTGATCACTGCCGGTACTGCAGTATACATGAGCTGTAAAACATAGTTCCCCCCTTAAAGGTATATACATTACAATTCCTCCCCTTTTAGATTAACAGTACCATAACACTCATTTAATAATTAAATATCAAACTAATTACAATTAACACTTTTAACATGCAACATTAGCTGAAAATAGTCCATTTATATATTCAGTCTTTGGGGAGGCTTCCTGGTCCTTTCTGGATAGCGCCTTTCCCGAGTGTCTTGCTCTTGGTGCGGAGGCGATTCTGGCCCCCTGTCGTCGGTTGGTTCATCAGCTTCTGATGCTACTGTTTCTGGGGCAGATGCGACCTGTACGTCGGGTTCATCACCAGGTACGTATGGGCGAGGCATGGGGTTGACTTGTTCCTGTGACTCCAGGATCTGGTCAGCATGGCGTCTCACGATGCTCTCCCCAACGTCCACTGTGTACATTAGTGGGCCCTGCCGTGTGCATATCATTCCTGGCTGCCATTTTTCTGTTCGGTAGTCACGGGCCAAGACTGGTTGCCCTACATTGAAGCTCCTTGTTGGCTTCTCATGGATGTGCTGGAATTGCTTACTCTCAACATCTCTTCGTACGTTTGGTCTGAGCAAATCCAGGCGAGATCTTAACCTTCGGTTAAAGAACATCATGGCTGGGGCCTGGTTGGTGACTGCATGTGTCGCATTCCGGTAGGCGAACAGGAAATTGTCCACCTTGTGCTGCAGCGGAATGTTGTCATTGTACATAGCCTTTATTGCCTTCTTCAAGGTTTGTACGAACCTCTCAGCCAATCCATTTGTGGCTGGATGATATGGGGCGGATGTGTAATGCATTACCCCATTCTTTTTCAAGAACCTCTGGAACTCTTCGGACACAAACTGTGGTCCGTTGTCGGAGCAAATCTGTTCTGGCAAGCCATTCCTGGCAAAAATGGTCCGTAGGACTGCAATAGTTTTCTCCATGGAGGTGGAGGACATTTTGATGACCTCAGGCCATTTTGAGTGCGCATCCACGGCTATTAAAAACATTGAGTCCATGAATGAACCAGCAAAATCAATATGCACCCGTTGCCACGGAGATGAGGGCCACTCCCATGGGTGTAGAGGGGCCTGTGGTGGTGCATTTTGAACTTTCTGGCATCCTGAGCAGCTCTTGGTCAGGTCCTCGATTTGTTTATCGATTCCCGGCCACCACACATAAGCCCTGGCTAGGCTTTTCATTTTTACCCCTCCCAGATGACCCTCATGAAGCTCATTGAGCACTCTATCCCTTAACTTGGGTGGAATTACCACTCGGGATCCACACATCAAGGTCCCCCGACACACTGACAGCGGTTCTCTCCTTGTCGAGAATGCTGGCAACAGTGAGTCACCATGTGCTGGCCATCCCTTCACCGTCAAATCATATACCCGAGACAGTGTCGGGTCATTTTGGGTTACCTTTTCGATACAAGCGTTAGTTACCGGTAGGTATTCAACTATAGTTGAATGGAATATTTCGACAGGATCCACTGCTGGTGCTTCCTCTGCAGTAGGCAGTGGCAGGCGTGATAGCCCATCAGTATTTCCATGCTGTTTCGTGCCCTTATATTCAATGTCATAGTGGTGCGCCCCTAGAAAAAGTGACCATCTTTGTAGTCGTTGCGCAGTCATCACCGGAACACCCTTCTTCGGATTAAAATGGAGACAAGAGGCTGGTGATCAGTCAGCAAGGTGAATTTCTGCCCGTGCAGATAGCGATTGAACTTTTTCACTCCCCACACTAGGCTGAGGGCCTCCCTGTCAATCTGGGTGTAGTTACGCTCGGCTGAGGTTAGTGATCGTGCCTCTCTGAGCCGTCCGGGAATTTGTGCGACAGCACCGCTCCAATGCCGTAGGGTGATGCATCACATGCCAACCGAATTGGTAATGCCGGGTTGTAATGGGCCAATACCTCTTTCGATGTGATTAGTGTTTTACTCTTCTGGAAAGCTCGTCTACATTCGTCACTCCACTTCCATGGCACCCCAGTTTGCAGTAGGGTGTTCAGTGGGTGTAGTATTGTAGACAAATTTGGCAAGAACTTATGGTAGTAGTTTACCAGCCCGAGGAACGACCTCAGTTGTGACACATTTTCCGGTGCTGGAGCCTTGACTGCTGCCTCAATCTTCTCTGGGGACTTATGTAACCCCTCTTTATCGATAACGTGGCCACAAACGAGATCAGTTTTCTAAAAAACTCGCATTTGGGGCGGTTAGCTCGGAGCCCATATTCCTGCAATCTAGAGAGCCCCTGCTCCAGGTTGGCAAGGTGATCACTGTCTTTTTCGCCCGTGACCAGGATATCGTCCAAATAACACTGGGTCCCTGGGATCCCTTGCAGGACTTGTTCCATTGACCTCTGCCAAATAGCCGGAGCAGATGCTACCCCGAATACCAGCCGGTTGTATTGGTAGAGACCTTTATGGGTGTTGATTGTGAGGTATTTTTTTGATGCTTCTTCTACCTCCATTTGCAGATACGCCTGGGCCAGATCAATCTTAGTGAAGCGTTTCCCTCCAGATAGCGAGGTGAAAATATCTTCAATCCGCGGAAGTGGATATTGTACGGTGTGAAGGACCGGGTTCACTGTTACCTTAAAGTCCCCACAGATGCGAACCTTCCTTGGTTCCCCAGGCGTGCTGCTCAACGACTTTTTCATCACATGGACGATGGGTGTAGCCCGCTCGCTCCAGTCTACCTTGGACAGTACACCTGAACGTTCCAGACTCTCCAGGTCTGCTTCGATGGCTTGGTGGATCGCATAAGGTACCGGTCTGGCCTTAAAAAATTTTGGGCTTGCGTTTTCTTCAATTTTAATCATCGCTGTCATGCCTTTTAGTGTTCCGAGTCCTTGCTGGAACACTTCTTTCGCGTCACTTAGGATCTTTGACAGTCGCCCAGGTGTGACGTTGTCATCCTTTTTGTCAGCCACAGTCAGTGCCTTTATGGAATGCCAATCCAGTTGTATTTCCCGGATCCATTCACATCCCAGTAATGGTAGTCCTCCATCTTGCAATACATACAGGTCTAGCTTTGGTGTTTCCTTACTGTTATATATAACGGTCACCCTTATTTTTCCTTTGGAGTAGACCTTTTGCCCCGTGTACGTCTTCAAAATAATTTTGGTGTCTCTCAAGGGTATGTGTGAGAATAGCCGCTCGTAGTCCCGTCAGTTTATGACTGTTAGGGCTGATCCTGTGTCCAATTCCATCTTTACCTGGACTCCTGCTAACTTGAGAGTGACCCAAATGGTTCGGTGATCCTCCGTTGTGATCACATTGTGTAGTTTCAGACAACTCAGTTCCCTGCTTTCGGAGTCATTATCACTCTTTTGTTCATCTGAACTATTCTCCGTCATCTTATGTACCTTCTTGTACTTTCCTTTGGTAGGTTTCTTATTGCTGGTTTTCTTTCCCGACCTGCAGACTCGTGCTATGTGTCCTACATTTCCACACTGTCTGCACACTTTGTCTTTGAACCAGCAATCATTCTGGTCGTGTGTTGTTCTGCCGCAGCGATAGCACTTCTCTGTTCCATATGACATTTTGTTTGTGCCATATTCTTGCGGTCTCTGTTGTATCTCTGCAGCGCCCCGTGCTGCTGCTTCATATGATACCGCAATGCTGAAAGCCTTTTCCAGCGTAAGGTCCTTTTCAGATAAAAGCCGTTTCTGGGTTCCTTCACTTTGAAGCCCACACACAAACTTTTCCCTTAAGGTATCTGCCAGTCCCACTCCAAACTGGCAGTGTTTCGATAGTTTGCGCAGTTCTGTTAAATAATCAGCATTATTGCTGGTTCCGTTTGTGAAACTTTAATCTTTCTGCTATCAGCAGCGGTGTGGGGTTTAAATGTTCCTTTAGTATCGTTACTATGTCTTCAAAACTCTTTTCCATTGGCTTCGTTGGGGTTACTAGATTTTGTAATAAACCATACGTCTTTGCACCCATTAAATTTAACAATACCGATGCTTTCTTGTCATCTGACACCTCATTTGCCTTGCAGTACACCTCTATTTGTTCGACATATGTAGTCCAATCTTCGACTTCATTGTCAAATGCGGTGATACTGCCACTCTTCGGCATTTTGGGTGTGGTTTAAAATGGCGTCTCCCAATGGCTTAAAATGGCGTCTCCCACGCTTTCCTTCCTCCCCCGCTGCTGCCAACGCCGCTCCCGGCGGTTCTCGTGGCAATGGCGGCACCCTGTTGGTTTCGCGTGCTTCTCCTGTGCTGCTGCCAATGCCGCTCTCAGCGGTCCTCGTGGCAATGACGGCGCCTTGCGGTTTTCTGCGCGTCTCTCTCTCCCTCTCTCCGACGCTGCTCGGCCCCTGAACACCGGCTGCGCCCTGTGCGCTCTGCCCTCTCTCTCTCCCGTCGACGCTGCTCGGCCCTTTGCTGTGCCGCTCGGTCAGGCTCTAGCCCGCCGCTGTCCGGGAAGGGTCTGCGCACTACCTGTTGCCAGCCCGTTTCGCTGGACCACCTCGACTGGAAAGCCAAGCCTGGCTCTCGACAGCCTTCCCCGCAAGTCTCAAGTCTCTGTTAGATGACTGGGCCGTTGCCCGTGGTCGACGCCCGAGTCTCTGGCCTTGACCTCCAATCCACTGATCTCCAGGAACGAATCCCCGGGAGGTGATGCAGAGTTGCAGGTAGGTTCGAACTTGCCTCGTCGCCAATGTTGCGTCCGTGTATAATAAGACACAGACTGCGGAGAACGGTACAACAGGTGTTTACTCAATGTGGTTCACACTGCAACTGATCTGTACAGATTACTACTCAGTGCTATATACAGGTGTGGTCACTGCCGGTACTGCAGTATACATGAGCTGTAAAACATAGTTCCCCCCTTAAAGGTATATACATTACAGCCCTGAATGGGTAACCTTACTAAAACAAGACAATGGTCAACCCTGGATGAATGATCTTGTTTAAAACCTCTTGAGAATGACATGAGGCAAGATATATCTGCCCTTTGCCCACCTATGATAAACTCCCAATAGCTATTGATGATGTGGCAGTAAGAATTTCAGTAGGTCAGCTAAAAGATGATTAGTGATAATTAACTTGGATCAACTGAAACCTTATGAAAAACAACTGGAAAAGGGGTATAAATATTGGAGTTTCAAATGAGATAATCAGACTCGCTTTAATCGGGCAAAGTGATTCTCAACTACAGGGGCGACTCTGTAGTCCTTCACTCTTTTGTACCTCAGGGATTGAAGGTAACTGCTACCTTGATAATTGATGGATATCCTGTAATAGAAAAGTTTAAGAACTGTAATACTTTAGCGAAGTTAAGATTTATAAGTAAGATTCTCTGTTAAGAATAGGATCGTATTTTTTCTCTTTTTAGAACTGTTAAACATTGCGATTGACTGATTCGCCAACGGTTAATTGCATGTCCGTTTTTTTAATAAATCTCTATATATTTTTAGAATTATCTCATATAAGTCTTCTGTATCAATAACTCGTGAACCCAATCTTTGTACACACTTTGGTGGAGATTTACATATCTGAAGGAAATCTCCAGACCCTCTTAATATCCGGAACGTTACTGTCTGGCTAAACTTATTAAAAGTGCTCTCTGGAGGGCGGTAACATTCTCGGGTTGTTCCTTTCCTTTAGGGAGAGATAGACTGGACCTTTAGACCCAGTTAAGCATCTTTAGGATTCGGCTACCTCAACCTTTAGTTGAAAGTGAACATCTGAGAAATATGCCTGATCTGGGGTAGCCCCAGAGGGGCTAGGACAAGTAAATATCCTTTCACTCCATGCACCCCAGACCAATTTCACTCGATTAACATTGCGGCCATTTCCAGCGGCCGTTAACTGCAGTTGCCGGTAATATCGGTAACACTGGCAACTTTGCTGGCGAACATGAATTTTTCCCCCTAAGCATTTTAGCCTATAAAGTACCTTGGTACTGGTTTCTTTCCTTCACTCAGTATACATGGGGTTAAAAATCAAGCTCATTGACAGAAAATGGCCCAGCTTGTTTCGACAGTCACAGTACAGACACTAGGGGGGCTAATTTCCAAAAGCAAAAGCTCATTCGACCTTTCATTAAAGAATTTTATAGCACAGAAGTGTGAGTCAGCAGGTGAAAACCCAACTATCTGCCTTACTGGTCCCACTAAAGTGTGAGTATCTGAGCTGGTGCATGGTCTGCATGAGTCCTGTGACTGTGCAGCCTCAGAATGATTGAGTTCCTCTGAGGAATCATCGTCCGCGATCTCCACCAACTCCTGCGGCATGAAGGCCCTGTGGGTGTTAAAAAACATGAATGAGTACTGGCAAGGTAAGAATGTTGCAATTTATCATGATGAAGATGATCATTCACTCGCTGCTGAAATCAAGTCAACATGACTGTGTGTTGTATGACGTGTGGGTTGATGATATTTAATTCTGTCAGCAGGTAGCTGGGAGGTCCGCGTCTCCCCATTTCTGATGGCAAAGGACACCAAGATGCCATTGATCTCCAGCGCTTATTCCTCTGTGGTTGTCAGCTGTGAGATCTGTGGAGGACTACCTCTGGTCCTCTTCCTCTCCTTCATGTTTTGCGCTCTCTTCTGAAATGGGGGAAAGAACAGACCTATGAGTGAGTGTGATGGATGTAATACAGGGAGAGGCAAAAAATTGCAAAAGGATGAGTGTGAGTAGCAGTGATGGATGGATAGATGGGGCTGTAAGTGCATAGAAAGTGAAGGATGGGTGCGCTTGCAAATTAAGTGGGTTTGAGAAGTGATGTGATGGAGTAGGCTTGACAAGGCAGAGTGAGGGGGGGCGAGTGGACTGATGCGCACAACAGGATGTAGGTGAATGTGCAACTCTACTCACCCTTTTTGGATTTGGTTAGGTCATTAAAGCTGTTCCTGAACTGAAGCCAGGAGTGTAGCACAATGCTCCTGCTGCTGACCTCCTGGGCCACCTCCAGCCACGCTTTCTTTGTAGCAGTAACAGGTTTCTTCCTCCCGTTGCTGGGGAAAAGAATCTCTCCCCGACTCCTCACAGCCCCCAGCAGTACATCAAAGGAGGCGTCATTAAAGCGGGGCCCTGCTTTGGAGTGGCATGAGACTATATACTGCAATTCCTGCCTCTGTCCCAAATCTCCCAACTCCTTCAAATTCCATCATTGGATTGGCGCTTTAAATACTGGAGTTGACATCGCGTCATGCGGGTCCTCATCAGACCCATTGCCGCGCAATCTACACCAAACCCAGAAATAAAATTATAATGAGGTGGCTGCATTAAAATGCCACAGGCAGTCGCGCTGAAATTACCTTCTGGTTTCCCACGTAATATTGGACCCCCCCCGCCCCCCCCCCCCGACTCTAAACACGCCTCAAAGTTAATATCGAGGCCAATACTCCAGCTGAGGCCTAATCAGTGTGTTATAAAGATTTAGCATAACTTCCTTGCTTTTGTATTCTATCGCCCCGATATTTACAGGGCCATGTGTTCAGAGTGGGGTGGTGGGAGGGTTTATGAACAGGAAACTCGCAAGTATGGGTTTTCCAAACATTCGCCAGTTACTGCGGGTTTCCCGCCTGACAGCCAGCTGGGCCGCCTGTCGGGTGGAGCAGTCAGCAGCACAAGAACGCATCCGAGCAGAGAGGAGTCTAGTGGTGGTCGATGGGAGAAATCAGGGAGGAGGGAGCGATCACGGGGTGGGTATAGCATGGTCGGGGGGGTGATGGTGGTCGGGGGGTTGAGATGGTGGTCGGGGAGTGAGATGGTGGTCGGGGGGGTGATGGTGGTCGGGGGGGTGAGATGGTGGTCGGGGAGTGAGATGGTGGTCAGGGAGTGAGATGGTGGTCAGGGAGTGAGATGGTGGTCAGGGAGTGAGATGGTGGTCAGGGAGTGAGATGGTGGTCAGGGAGTGAGATGGTGGTCAGGGAGTGAGATGGTTGTCGGGGGGTGAGATGGTGGTTGGGGAGTGAGATGGTGGTCAGGGAGTGAGATGGTGGTCAGGGAGTGAGATGGTTGTCGGGGGGTGAGATGGTGGTCAGGGAGTGAGATGGTGGTCAGGGAGTGAGATGGTGGTCAGGGAGTGAGATGGTGGTCGGGGAGTGAGATGGTGGTCGGGGAGTGAGATGGTGGTCAGGGAGTGAGATGGTGGTCGGGGGGTGAGATGGTTGTCGGGGGGTGAGATGGTGATCGGGGGGGGGTGCAGATGGTGGTCGGGGGAGGGGTGAGATGGTGGTTGAGGAGGTGAGACGGTGGTCGGGGGGTAAGATGGTGGTTGAGGTTGTAGGCGGTTTTTACACTCCTTTAACCCGGATCCTTTAACCCAGATCCTGCCGCTGGTCGCCAGGAGATGTAAACGGTTTTTGATCCTAGCCCAATGGCTAGACGGACGGTTCAAATCGCCCCCGCCTTACGAAAGTTACATACCCGGGAATTATTATTCAGAGTGTAAATGAAATAAGTCACGGACAGGAATGCTTCGGTGAAAAATCAAACTTGTATTTATTTGGTCTAACATACACTGGCTAAAACATGCACTGCTAAACAAAATCACTATCCCTGTGGAGAATAAAAATCCAGATTACAATCAACATACATACAGTACAAAACTGGGGACTATAACAAGCAGTAATTCCCTTGTTGCTATGGTGGACGCTGATTCCACCCCTACCAACGAATTACCCAGTCGCATAAGCCCCTTTCGCCTGGCTAAACCAAATGAAGCTCCCCCCCTCAGAATAGCCCAAAAACATCACTTCTGAGAGACCGTAAGCCCCCTACACCTTACCCAGCTTGCCTGGGATATCTGGTTACCAGCTTGGCTCACTCAAGACTGTGCTTACCCGGGTTTCGATGGCTCTGCTCGTCGGCGTTCTCTGGTACTTCTTGTCTTGTTGGAGCAGGAGCGAGAGAGAGGATGGTGGAAAAAAATCTGGCCTAGAAATTCAGTTGTTTGCGCCAGCCGCTAGCGCCTTAGGAGGAGGAGAATGGGGCGCTAAGCGGCTAGCGCCCAGGCGCGGCGCAATCTGCGCCTCTCGTGAACTTCAGTTAAGATTTAGCGGTGGCGCAAAACCTTTGCGCGCGCTCAGCTGCGCGCGCAGATCCTGACATCATTTCATGGTGCAACGCCCTTTGTGCGCCCCGAACCGGAAATTCAGTGGTGCCGGCCTATTGTGCGCCTGGCGCCCCTAGCGACTGGTAGAGGGGAATGATTCCCAGTCACTGTGGGGCGCGGGGGGCGCTAATTAAACGGGACTCCTCCTGCAGTATAAATGGCAGCCATTTTGCACCACTCATTCTTTGTTGAAAGATGGATCTTTGGAGAGAGACAAAGGTAGAGAGCTTTCTGGTTTGGCTCAATACTCGCACAGGTACTTGTGGCTTCAGGCCAGAGCTTTGCACTTGTCTTTAACTTCAGTGTCATAGCATTGATTGGAAACATATAATGGGGGCTGCAATGGGTGGCAACGTTGGGCTTCTCCATTGCATTCAAAGGGCTCAGAGATGCCGTGAGAGAGTGCCAGTCATGGCCAGATGGAGAAGGGCCAACAGGCGTCGGCAAAGGAGACCTTACCCACCCAGGATATACCGCCAGCAGTTCTAATATCTGAACATGTCTGAGGAGCAGTGTGTTCGGAGGCTGCGATTCAGAAGGGGGGAGATCTGCAGCCACAGCTGAGGAGCAGGACGTCTCTGTCGGTGGCAGTGAAGGTGACGGTGGCTCTCAACTTCTATGCCACCGGCTCCTTCCAATCCGCTACTGGGGACATTTCCAACACCTCCCAGTTCACGGTACATTGCTGCATCCACCAGGTGACCAATGCCCTTTTCAGAAGGAGACGTCAGTTCATCTCCTTCCCCATGACCATGGACAAGCAGCAAGAGCTTGCAATGGGCTTTGCAGCATTAGCAGGCTTCCCCATGGTGCAGGGCACCATTGACTGCACGCATATGACTTGCGGGCACCTCTACAGAATGCCGAGGATTACCGCAACCGGAAGGGCTACCATTCGCTCAACGTGCAGTTGGTGTGTGACCACAGGCAGCTCATCCTAGCTGTCAATGCCCGCTTTCCAGGCAGCAGCCATGATGCCTTCATCCTGCGCCAGACTTCTGTGGCAGACATGTTGGAGGTCCAGCCTCACCCACGAGGATAGCTTCTCGGGGACAAAGGCTATCCTTTGTGCACCTGGCTGCTGACCCCGCTCCGTGCGCCCAGCACCCCTGCTGAAGAGGGATACAATGACAGCCATCAAGGAACCAGGAACATCATTGAGCAAACAATCATCATGCTGAAGCAATGGTTCCGCTGCCTGGATCATTCTGGGGGAGCCCTACAGTACTCGCCTGAGCGAGTCTCCCATTTCAATGTCATGTGCTGCATGCTGCACAACCTGGCTATCCGCAGGACTCAGCCACTGCCAGCAGACATTGGAGGACCACCAGAGGAGGAGGAGGAGGAGGAGGAGGACCACCAGCACGGGAGGGAGGCAGAAAGTGCAAGGGCCGCCTATCGCCGGCTTATTGCAACTCGGTTCTAGGCCCCCTCTCAGGGAATGGCTTGTGCCAATGGCAGAAGATGAATGTAGCCGCTCCACAAGCCCTCAGCCGAGCAGGGCAACCAGGACTTCCAAAAGAAAGCATGGACAGTGCGATTTAAGAAAATTTTTTACTGTGACACCTCTGTGCCCTTCCCACATGACAAACTAATGGCGAGAAACCCCCCAAAAAACACAAATACACCAGTCTCGGCCTTTATAAGTAAAACAAATATACCAGTCTCGGCCTTTAAATATGAAACAAATACAGCAGTCTCGGCCTTTATAAATAAAACAAAACATTTGGCCACACCTTCTACTTTTTCCCCTGCGAGGGTGATCCGTTTCGCTGCCGTGACTGGCCCCTACCCGCCCTGCAGCTCCTCCTCAATGGGACACCAGTGGCTGCAGCAAGGCTGGGGGAAGGCTGCTGAGGGTCAGATGGTGAGACGGCAGATGCCCTTGGGGGTTGGCCTGAACCAGCTCTGGGCCTGGAGGGGCCGGCTGCTGACTGCTCCAACTCTGCTTGGGCGGCAGCAGTCTGTCCAATGGCTGGTGGCAGCTGCAATGGAGGAGTGACAGTGTTGGCTGCATGAATGCTGCCAACCTGACAGATCATAGGCACTCCCTGGTCGGCTGATACATTGGCACGCGCACGGGCCAACACTGCAGCATGCGCAGCAATCTGCTGAGGCACAGACTGCTGGGCTGCTGCGGCACGGCGAGTGTCCCGGCGATGCCTGGCCGATCCAGCGAGTGTGGCAGCAGTTAGTGCCCGTGTGGCCCTGGTCTGTGTCTGCATGACAGCAGCCAGTGAATGCACGGCACGACTGAGCACTTGGCTAGAAGCCGCCTGTGATGCAGCGAAGTCCTGCTGAATCCTAGCCTGTGCTGCTGCGACATCCTGCAGACTCCTGGAATGTGCTGTACTGAATTGTTGCAGACTCCTGGCCTGTGCTGCACTGAATTGTTGCAGACTCCTGGCCTGTGCTGCACTGAATTGTTGCAGACTCCTGGCCTGTGCTGCCGTGGCGTCCTGCAGACTCCTGGCCTGTGATGCCCCGAATTCCTGCACACTCCTTGCCAGTGACTCTATGGAGTCAGGCATCCTTGCCACTGCAACCATGAGCTCAGTGTGCCTGCGCTCAGCCTGGGCGCCCATTTCCGCTAGGAGCCACACCTCCTCTGCGCTCACCGTAGCAGGACTGGAGGCTGCACTCACCCTCCGGGGAGAAGGCCGCCGAGCTTCCCCACCCCTCCCGCGTTGCTGCAGCCCGCTGGTCCCCGGAGCTTCACTATCCTCCGACCCTTCCCCCCTGCTCCCCTCCAGGGAAGACGTGTCACCATCATGGCCATGGGCTGCCTCGGCTGAGGGTGTCCCTGATGGGCTGGCTTCCTCTTCCTCCTCCTCTATGTCTGACTCGGACACAGTGCCAGCTTGAGGGGCCGCCTCCTCACCTGGCGAGTCACCATCTGAAAGCAGGGAGGCACAAGAGTTGTTATATGTGAGGACAGGGCGGCAGCGAGTGCTGCTGTGCACTGCATTGGTTTGATAGAGGCAAAGGATGCTGGTGTGAGGCGCAAGTGGAAAGAGAGAGGTCGAAAAGGTGATGACCTTCCCATTGGTGCCCAGAACAGGGTCAGCATCTCCAGTGGCGACGGGGCCACTCAGCCGGCCTGCCATAATCCGCTCCACTAGCTGCTCGAGGTCACTCAGCTGTTTCAGGTCAGGACGGCCTCCCCCGGTCTGTTGCTGCTGTCTTCTGTTATGCACCAGCTTGGCCTGCAAGAGAAAGGACAGCCTCTAAGTACAGTGTCAAGCCTGATCTTGCCCGCACTGCCTCCCATGGTCGATTAGCCCTGACAGTGTCAAGCCCTGATCTTGCCCGCACTGCCTCCCATGGTCGATTAGCCCTGATGGTGTCAAGCCCTGATCTTGCCCGCACTGCCTCCCATGGTCGATTAGCTCTGACAGTGTCAAGCCCTGATCTCGCCCGCACTGCCTCCCATGGTCGATTAGCCCTGACAGTGTGTAAAGTCCTGAATGTGCAAGTGCTTTTCATGACAGTCCCATAGCTGCTGGATGAGGGCTGGCCAGTCAGGCTTTCAGGCCCCTTTGGCCATAAAGTGAGGTGCACATGCAGGGATGAGGAGGATACTGGAAAGGGTACTCACCCTGACAACCCGAGTGAGGTCGTTGAATTTTTTCCGGCATTGGGTTGGTGTCCTGCCAACCACATTGTTGGACGTGACCCTGTTTGCCACATCCCTCCATGCTTTCCGATATTCGGCGGGCAGCAGCCTCCTGCCACCCTCAGGGAAGAGGATATGGTGCCTGCGGTCCACTGCGCCAACCAGTAGCATCAGGTCACCCTCACCGAAGCGCTGCGCTCTCTCCCTGGCCTTCTCCATTCTCCTGGGCGTGGAGCAGTTCCAGAAGCAGTGTTCAGGCCTTGCCTTAGGGCTGCAGTGTGCAGGGCGTGGTAGCCAAACAATTCCACCCTCCCCCTTTAAGTGCTGACCGGCGCCTGACTGCCTGCCCTCAATGAGCAGCTCGCCGTACCTGCGCTCTGCCCGCCTTCGGCGTTTGCGCCCCGGATCGCCGGTTTAGCGTCTAATGATAGTCGTGCATCGCCTGCTTTAGCGCAGCAGCAACCTCTTGGGGTGATGCAACTGAATATCGGCGAAGGTGGCGCTAAATTGCGCTGGGCACAAAAGTTAGCGAACCCCATGCTGTAGCGCCCCAAACGTGGCTATACTGAATTTCTAGGCCTCTGTCTTTATAGATAGCCGGCCTGACTTTTCCCACCAATCTTAAAAATCTATTTGCTTCTGAGCACTCTGGTGCTAAATCTGTGATGAGTCATCCTCAGACCCATGCGTATTGGATTAATGGCCCTAAATCTGGGACATCTTTCGGTCTTTGTGTTGGGAGAAATTCTAAGCACTCCGGTGCTTAATCATTGATGGGTCATCGTCGGACCCATGCGTATTGGGTTAATGGCCTTAAGTCTGGGACATATCTTTTGGTCTTTGCTGGGTGAGCTAGTGGGTTCATTGTTCTGCTTCTCTTCTGAGATGGAGGTGAGAAGTGCTTTGCAAATTAGAGTGGTTTTTCTAATCAATTTCAATGGCCCACTTCCTTTTTCCAGGACTGTCGGCCGGACCCATCCATACTGGATGAGTTCTTTTGTCACAGCCAACTGTCATGTGTTCTCTGGAGTTTTAACAAAACCAGTCTTTCATGTATCTGCACAGCGCGATCCCATAACAGGGAAAATACCCTCAGAAAAATCCCATAAATTCCACACAAAAAATATTCTTGACTGAATCCATTCTTCAGAGACTTTGCGATCTTTTCAAGGGGTGAAATGATGGTCGGGGGTGAGATGGTGGTCAGGGAGGAGTGTGATGGTGGTTGAGGGGGTGAGATGATGGTCGGGGGGTGAGATGGTGGTCGGGGAGGAGTGAGATGGTGGTCGGGGAGGAGTGAGATGGTGGTCGGGGGAGTGAGATGGTGGTCGGGGGAGTGAGATGGTGGGCGGGGGGAGTGAGATGGTGGGCGGGGGGAGTGAGATGTTGATCGTGGGGGTGAGATGGTGGTCAGGGGGTAAGATGGTGGTCAGGCTGTGAAGGAATAAGCCATATAACATATTCAGAAAAATAAACTATCTTATGAAAGAATTCTGGCCTTATTATGACAAACTGGGTTTGGAAATCTAGAAACCTAACTATGAAAACGCTGTGAAAGCATTCTGGCTATTGAGATAAGGTAGTTGTTGACCCTGAATAAATAATCTTATTGAAATAGAAGGTAAAGGGCTCCGACAGGCTGAACTTTTCGGAACGAAACAATGGTTCACCATGGATAAGGTGTTCTAATTTACACTTCCTAAAGAAGCACATAAAGTAAGGAACATCTGCCCTCGTAAAGATGACATCAAGTAAAAAACACACCTGCCATCACACCATTTTTTATGGTAAACTTAGAACACCTAGAGAGGAGACATAATTCTGTAATGCTACCAGTTGAGGTGACTGTAAGAATTGCAGGGGCCGGCAGAAAAATGACTAGAGATAATTAGCTTACATCAGCAGAAAACCTTAAAGGAAATACCACTGGAAAAGGGTATAAATATTGAACTCTCAAATGGGATAACAGACTCGCTTTAATCGGGCAAAGCGATTCTCGGCGTCATAGGCGGCTCTGTAAGTCTCCAACTCTTCGTACCTCAGGGATCAAAGGTATTTGATTTTAGTGGATATCCTGAATAGAACTTTAAGAACTGTAAAACTGTAGCAATGTTAAGATTTGAAAGTAAGGTTCTCTGATAATAGGATTATAAGTTTTCTCTTTTTGGAACTGTTAATGTTGCGATTGACTCACCAACTGTAAACGGCAAGTCGGTTCTTGAATAAATCTATATATTTTTAGAATTGTCTCACATAAGACTTCTGTATCAAACTCACAAACTCAATCTCTGTACACTCTTTGCTGAGGAGTTGCAGAATTCTGGGGGAGTTTTCTGGACCCTCATAATATCCGAAACGTTACAATCTAGCTAAACTTATTAAAAGTGATATCTGGAGGACGGTAACATTTTCAGGTTGTTCCTTTCCTTTAGGGAGAGATAGTCCAGACTTTTAGACGCAATTAAACGTCTTTGGGATTCGGCTACCTCAAACTTTAGTTGAAAGTGAAAGTCTGTAAAATACGCCTAATCCAGGGTAGCCCTAAAGGGGCTAGGACTAGTAATTATCCCTTCAGTGGTGTAAGATTCGAAATTTTCAGTAATTAATCACGCAAGAAAATAGGGTTAATAAGACAGTTTATTGTCCAAAAGAAGCTTGTACAGAGAAACCTTTGATAAAAGGGCACACAAAATGGCCGCTGGACCTCGTGATCAGTTTCTGGGACCATTTGAATTTCTGTTACTGCAAGTCAGACAGGCTTGTGGATTGAGGACAGTAAGCCCGCGAAAACCAGTATCGGGAAACCGAAACTCATGGAACTGAGCATACATATTGATTAGATTCTAAGTACAGGAAAGTTTTGGGTAACAGGATGAGGCCCATCAAGAAATGGGCGGGCAATTGAACGAACATTTAAACCCATTTACTGTACAAAGGAAAACCGTTTAACAGCCATCGAGGGCAATCTCCAGACCGATCAATATACAAACCGAGTTACGGTGACAAAGCAAAGACATTATCGGCCCAGGAAGGCCAGTTCAGCTATCACCAACTCCCGTTATGAAGACAAAACACCCCTGCAGAGAATTCTGCCCGCCAAAAATATTACAAAGACTGGACTATGATTTGGCGGGAGATAAGACTGTCCCAAAAAGGTATAACTGTGGATTAAAAGGTCCATCAGGAGGCTACGCTTCACTTCACGATTCACTTCGGTACGCTTCGTAGCTTGGCTTCACTTCACGCTTCGGAACTTCTACAGTAGCTTCACTTCGGTTTTCATTTCTTCAACGCTTCGGGACAGACTCTTCGGTTAAGGCAGCACTTCGGTTTCGGAACGTGGTCGGTGTTCAGCCAGGCAAGGCTCGGCCACGGCGGGAAGACGACGAGGGTGGCCCGGGTACTTTTGTCGGGAGTTCATCGACGACCCAGGCCGAAGAAGAAGACACCCTCAGAAGGACAATCATTATGACTGTATAAGAGGACACTCCGGGCCCAGCACTCCAGTGCCTCAACAGCCCTTCGGTAACGGTAACACAGGTGCATTCAGTGCTTCAACACCACGCCGGCAACGGATTCATCCGTGGCGAGCGCTCACCAAGGCTGTATCGGCAGCCTCATCGCGGGAGAACCAAGAGGAAAACAAGCTGCGCCAGAAGTTTCCAAATCCACGTGACGACGGAAAGCTGTGCCAAAAAGGCTGCGAACCCCTTTTTGCAATTCTGAAAGTGGTGAGCATGATCCCGAGTTCCTCAAGTCGAAACTTAGTTAGGTCTAGGGGAGGGGGTTAAGGGTAGTTGTAATGTGTTACCCCTTTTTCGATGTGCCGTGTGTTTCCCATTTCCATAGAGTTAAGTTTATAGATATGTGCATGCTTGTAGTTACTCTAATCTGTGCTTATGACATGTATTTTATAATGCTGCAGACTGTTTAATAATAAAAGCATCAATTTCGTGCTATTCAACCTGGTCTATTGAGTTTTTCTCTGCACTACAGTTCCCTGCACCTAAGTCCAAGGTCTAGAACCGTAGGGAAGAGTGGGTCGAACCACTCAAGGGTAATTATTGCACGAAGCCTGGTAGGAGACCAGAACGAGCAAGAGAAACCCCCTACAGAGATGGCGACCGTGGCAGGACCTTGGCAGCAGGAATGTAGTGTGTTCAATCAAGGTCTGAATAAACGAAATGTGATGGATGAGAGAATAGCGGATTATGTTTTTGGGACGGTAAACCTTACAAAACAGTGGATATCTGACCTATTGAGAGATAGGCGCCCGCTAGACGCAGCCATCAAGTGGACAGAAAGCAAAGAGCATAAGAAATTGGTAGAAAAGGCGGTCTGGCTGATGTGCTACAAGAAGCAAGTCCAGCTTTTGGACCAGGTCGTTGTAGCACAGATGGCCCAGATCAGAGGGCTACTAACAGAAGTAGAGGAAAAGGTTGCGGGAGGTCAGAAACTGATTCAATCGCTTAACGCGCTGAATCAGGAACGCCAATCCGTAACTCACCGCCATGAGACCAGTTTAGATTACTTGGAGTGTCAGGCCGTTGAGGCCAAGGCCAGTGAAGGTAGAATGAGAGATAGGTGTTTCCGCCTAGCTAAGCAGGTAGCGACACAGGAGGAAAGTATTTTGGGGGCTAGGGCAGCATACAAGATGGCCATGGAGGATAGGTCTGAGAACACCAATCATAGCACTTGCCACAGGGAGCTAGAGGACCTGAGAACGGCCCTAGCAAAGGCAAACGGCTTGGTGTGCCTCATAAACCCACCAGCAAGCCAGCTACTGTTAGCCAAGGAATCCAAAAGACCGATTCCGCAAGAGGCAGTTGGGGTACTAACCCCCGAGCCCTCGGCACCTCCCGCCTATACTGAGTCTTGGACTCTGGGGAAGGAAACGGAGAAGTCAGACACAGAAGTTCTTGAGGTAGAGCAACACCAGGTAGTAGAGTCGGGACCGGCACCGATGTGTCCCACGCGACACCGGAGGCTCGGTCCGGACCAGGATGGCGAGGACGGACCCCTCGTGAATCAGATCATAATGCCCCATAGCGCACGACAGCTAAGGGAAATGATCAGTCACATCCCAAAACTCTCCGAGTCAGGAGATCCCTCCGTACATTTTAGGGACGTGGAGCAAACCGCAGCAGTTAATGACTGCGATGGGGTTGAACAGTCCAAAATGCTGCTGTTCTCCCTGGACAGCTCGCTCCTCCAGTGTCTCCCTGACGAGAGCAAGAGAGGGCACAAGGCGTGTGAGGAGTTACGGGACGAGATCCTGGAGATTATAGGGGAGGGTGACGGAACTCCGTTCCTCCGATTGGAAAGGACGATACAGCTAGAGGGAGAACCCCCACGGGTTTTCGCCGGAAGGTTGTGGCCAGTGTATCGGCGTAGCTGCCCGGGAGGACCGGACCGGAACGGGCTGAATAATGACCAAAGGGCTCATTGGCTCCGGTGCCTGGTCGCCAATTGCTTGCCACCGGTGAGGGAGCAGGCCAATGCATGGTTTGACCCCACTAACCCCCGCTCCACGGAGGAAGTAGTACTTGATCAGCTCACGATAAGTTACAGGAACAACAAGGGTAGGGATGTGCCTTCCTCAAAGGGAAAGGTGCATGAGGCAAGGCCAGCAGCTCCTGCTAAAAAGGAATGGCATCAGGAGGGGAATCGCCCTCCCCAAGCCAAGAACAGTTGTTACGGGTGTGGGAAGGAGGGTCATTGGCACCGGGACTGTAAAAATCCCTGGAAGGATATAAAGGGAAAAACTCCCTCAGCCCCAGCCCAAGCGCACATCCGGGAGAAAGGGGCCGAGGGGTCGATACATCCCGATACGATCGAGTCAGTTTTAGAGGCAATGCGGTCTCTAATGACCTCGCAGGGGAAAGTGGCAGTCGTCAACAGCCCTGTTGCTTCCCCAACCCCAACCGAAGCGCCCAAATGACTGAAGCCCGCGCAGCCCGTCTACCTGTGTCCGTTCCGCTATGACGCGTGGAGAAGACCCGTTGTGGAGATGGAGGTGGAGAAGGAAAAGGGTAGTTACCTGTTGGATACGGGAGCATCATGCACCGTGATCCACACAGCTAAGCCTTTTGCCTCACCTCTGTCTACCCAGGCTCCATTCTCAGTAGCGGGTTTCACAGGCAAAGAACAGGCTGGCGCGTACTCCATCCCGCTCTCCATTCATTTGGGAGCACTCCACACCACATGGACGTGTACCTGTTGAAGTGGAATGAGGGGGGGGTGGGAAAGGCATCCTCGGATCTGATTTCTTGGTGGAACACGGGATCCTCGTGGACCTCAGAAATCACTGTCTCTGGGGAGCCGAGAATGGGTTAGGTAAGGTAGTCGTGATCCCAGGGAAGGGAGAAAAGGGGACCCTGTGCACCATGAAGCCGTCAGGGGGTTACAACCTCGAGCTTCTGGTCGCGGACGTCCCAATGGACTTGCAAGCATGCGTGTCGGAAAACCTGGCCGCGTTTGCCACCCACAAGCACAACTGTGGGAGGGTCACCGGGTTTGAGGTCAGCGTAGACAGGGACCCCATGATCCGACCCCAAAAACAGTATAACTTCCCCAAGGAGGCAGAACCCGACATGGAGACAGCAATATCTTCATTGGTGCAGCAGGGCGTGTTGAGGCCAATAGCCACTCACGTGAACTCCCCATTATGGCCGGTAAAGAAGCCGGACAATTCGTGGAGGGCCACGGTGGACTACAGAGTCCTCAATAGTAACATCCCAGTCTGCGTGCCCACGGTAGCAGCAGTTGCCGACCTAATAGGGAGTATTCCAGCATCTGCGACCACGTTCACGGTGCTGGATATCTCGAATGGTTTTTGGTCCATTCCGCTGCGGCGGGAGGATCAGTACAAATTTGCCTTTACTTTTAAAGGGCAACAGTACACTTGGAACTGCTTGCCACAGGGTTTTCACAACAGCCCCAGCATTTTCCATCAATGCATGGCAGGAAGTTTAAAGGAATTTAGCCAGCCCAATCAGTTAGTGCAGTATGTGGACGACTTACTCCTGTTCACGGACTCAAGGGAGGAGCACGGCCCACTATTAGCCGAATTATTGGAGCTGCTGGAAAGGAAGGGTTTTAAAGTAAACCCAAAGAAAGCACAGATCGGCCAGCAGGAGGTGAAATTCCTGGGGCTGGCCATCCGCGCTGGGGAAAGAGCCATAGATAAGGCTAGACGGGAATCGGTGCAAGATCTGCCGATCCCTAACACAGTAACGGGTGTAAGGTCCTTTTTGGGATTGACCGGGTACTGCAGAGATTTCATCGAGGACTATGCAGCCACAGCAGCCCCGCTCCTCCAACTCTTACACAAGGGAGTCGAGTGGTCTTGGGACGAGGGTTGTCAGGCAGCATTCGAGAAGTTGAAAAGGGATCTGCAGACCGCGCCAGCCCTAGGGGCCATAGATGGGGGGGAGGAGTTTTACTTGGAAGTAGCCGCTAGTGGAGACAGCCTGAGTGCCGTGCTGCTCCAGGAGCGACACGGCAAGCTGAGACCAGTGGTCTATTCCTTCAGGGTGCTTACGGATGTGGAGAGGAGTTTTTCCAATTGCGAACGGCATCTCCTGGCCACGCATTGGGCTGTGAACAGATCAGTGATCTTCACAGGAACCTCTCCCATCACTCTCCTCACCCATCACACCCCCACAAAGATGCTTCTGGATGGAAGGATTAAGGATGGGACCATGAGCAGCGCTCGGATTGCGTGCTGGACCCTCCTCCTTTCCCAGATGGATCTCAAAGTTAAAGGTCTCTGCGAGCCAAAGCTCGCAGCCAACATGGTATATCCCGGAACAGCCCATCGGTGTTCCGTAGAAGGGGTATGGGAGGTCGACATAGGTTTACGGGCCGGAATACACTCCACAGGCCGCGAGATCTATGTAGACGGTTCCAGCACGGTATCTGCTGGCGAACGACTCACAAGGTGTGGAGTTTATGACCCTACGGCAGACATTGCCCTGGCGATTAAGCTCCCCAGCACTATGAGCGCACAGCAGGCTGAACTGTCCGCGGTGGCGTACGTGGTTACCCACCCCGAGATCTTCCCAACCCCATACACGATTTGCTCGGACAGCATGTTCACACGCAATTCGTGTACGGAGTACCTCGCCATCTGGTCCCGCCGCGGATATACCTCCGCGGACGGACGGCCTTTAACAGTTAAGCCCTTGCTGGAAAAGATCCTGGCAGCTGTGGGGGAGGAGGGGGAGGTGTTCATCCACAAGGTGAAGGCTCATTCCACCACAGAACCCCGCAGTCAGGGCAACCAGCAGGCGGATGCGCTAGCCAGGGAGGGTGCCCGCAACGGCATTTTCTGGGACCCCTATGGACCCGGACCCGTGGCAGCGATCCGAGATGGGGAGAGAACTCCAGGGAACGCAGGGGTGACACTACCCCTGGACCTAAAAACCGTCCAGACCCTGGATCCCGCCCTAAAAGCAGTCCTCAAAGCCATTACTGAGGGCAAGCAGGTAGAGGGTCCGTACAGTACGGCAGCCCTCTCAGTCAAGGAAGGCATGCTGTTCCGAGAGGAACAGTGGGTTGTGCCGCAGCAGCACCAGAGGGAATTCCTTCAACTGGCCCATGAGGGTCCAGGGGCAGGACACCCTGGGCCTGAGGTTACCTGGCAACGGGTAGAGCAGGCGGGATGTTGGCCGGGACTTCGAGACGATGTCCGCGAGTTCTGTGCAAGCTGTCTTGTATGCGCTGCAAACAACCCAGACGCCCAGAAAAGGAAGGTGCCCATGGGGCACATCAGGAGGGTAGAGGGACCATGGCAATCGATTCAGGTCGACTACATAGGGCCCCTGCCTGCTGCCCAGGGAGGCTATAAGTACTGCCTTGTCCTGGTGGATGTGTTCACCAAGTGGGTAGAAGCCTTCCCGTGTAGAACAGCTACGGCACTGGTTACTGCCAAGATCTTGATCCGGGAAGTGTTCTCCCGGTGGGGGCACCCCCGTTTTGTTGAGTCCGACCAAGGGAGTCAGTTCACCGGTCAAGTGATGCAGAACACCCTCATGCTCTTGGGCATTGAAAGGAAGTGGCACGTAACGTACAATCCCCAGTCATCCGGGATTGTTGAACGCATGAACCGGACCCTCAAGGAAAAGCTGAGGAAAGAGACAATGGGCTTGCCCCAGAAATGGGTGGAGATCCTGCCTTTAGTCCTCATGGGGATCCGGGCCAGCCAGTCCAAAAGTACGGGGTACTCCCCACACGAATTAATGACTGGAAGGATCATGCGAACACCCACCCATGTACTAGCCCCGGTGCTCACTGAGGGCCAGCTCCAAGAGGTGAAGCGAGACAAGTTCGTCCAAACCCTTTTGGAGCGCCTGAAACAGATTTATGGGCAAGCGGCTGGGAACATGGGGAGACAGCATCAGGGAAATCGACTGTTGCTGGAACCTCGTAAGCAACAAGAGTGGGAAGTCGGAGACCAGGTCATGGTTAGGAACTATGCCCGGGTGGGGAGTTTTGAACCACTGTACATGGGGCCTTACAGCATTGTAGACAAGGCCAGCCCCATGGTTTATGCATTGAAGGTGCCCCGACGTACTAAATGGTTTCACATTAACCAATGTAAGCTGTTTAAGCCGGGTGCACAAGGGCCAACAACAGGGGCCAAGTCTGAGGACAAAAATCCTCAGCCTGCGACAGAGTCACAGACCACACAGGCTGGAACTGTAGCCTGCGTGAAGGGAGGAGTCATCCCAATGGAGTGGGAGGTCTCCCCTCTAATTTGGGATTCGGACGAGGAAGAGCCCGAACAGCTCGACCCCGCCCTTGACCCGATCACGGAGGAGGAAGAGTCGGAGGACGAAGATCCCGCCCTCGACTCAAGCTTAGGGGAGGTAGGGATTGGGGGCGGAGACTCACCACCTGTAGGGACAGGTGAGGTGGGGTCGGATGCCACAAATCTCGGACCCGGGGGGGTGGAGCCAGAGGGAAGGGAGCCGGAGCCGGCAGCTGTGGTGGGACCACAGGCTGTGACGGTGAATGTCCCGACCCCCGGTCCGTCAGCCCTGGGAGCCTCGCCCAAGGCATCCCCTCGTAGGTCGACTCGAACACCTCAGCCCAGAAAGCATTGGCCAAATTCTCCTTATTTCCCCCAACCTCGGTCCAGAGAAGCCCAGGAAAGGCACGGTTCCCGTTCAGCAGCGACAGGCTGCGGGGGATCAAAGCCGAATGTCAGTGCAGCCCCGCCACAGGGAGCGGCACGCTGCAACCCTCACAGGAATTAGGTAGGCCGCCCGAAGGAGGGCGGCGCTGTACATAAGTTTAGGTAATGATGTTAAGTTTAAGTAATTTTAATGTTAGTTTAAGGTATGTAAAGTTTAAGATGATGGGGATGTTTTAAAAAGGTAGTTTTCGGAGTCTGCCCAGTATGTGTGTGTGTTTGGAAGCGGGGTCAGGGGACCCGAGCGTCCGTTTAATTAAGCCAGCACCTGTTAGGAGCCTGGCTACATCATCTTATCGGTTACAGAAACCAGGAATACAATGGAGAGGATTCTCGTAGCGCTCGCGGCAACCGGGTGCGGGCTGGCCTACCGAGGCCGCACCAAGGACGTCACCGTGTTCGGATGTTCCGGGGACACAGCCCCCATCGCGACGGATGGGACGGGGAAGCGAGAGGTCGAGGAAACCGCCACCTACTTCCACCAAGGGAGATGGCCAGGATGGCTGGGGACGAATTCTACGGGATACTCCAGCAATTTCGGTTTTGCCTACCAAGAGACTTCGTTATCGTGCCCTTGGGTGAGGATCCTTGCACCCAGAGTCAGCGTTACTGTGGGAAAGAGGATCTGTTTGGTGTGTAATGGGAACGTACCGCTAAGTAGATGGTGGTGGCTACGAAAGCTGGGAAAGGACATGAAGAACTCTACTATCGAGTGGGAGCAACTGGGTAACAATACCCATCGGACAATTACGGGGACTGACGGACAATTACGTGTGTGTTGGGACAAATGGTGGGAACCAGATGAAGGGATATATGTCTGTATGTGGTGTTCAAAACGCGTTTGCCCCAAGGGCGTATCCATCTTTTTCCAGAGGCAGTGGCAGGATGAAGGGAAAGGGATGAGATGGGATGTCAGCACTCGGGCGTGCGGAGCCCCATTCTCCCCGATTCCAGTAAACGCCACTGAACTCATCACCCGCCCACGCAAGCCCCTGCCCATGATTCCGGTAGCGCTAGCCCAGAAGGAAGGGTGCCCCACCGCCAAAAAGGGACCCGGGAACGGTTTAGTATTGGTACCCACCGGTCAGGTGCTGTACCAAGGGGTACACTACGCGGTGGCCTCAGTGATTTTAAACCTCACTGAGGTACGATTGCCGGAGTGGTGTCCCAAGGAGACGGAACAGTTGTACCAGGTCCTGTTAACCCGAATGTTCAGACAATTTTACGAGTTTGACTTTGCCGACATCGACAAGGCCAAATTATACACCACACCACAGGAAGTTTTGGATCGGGTAGGGAGGCAAAGAAGGGGTACTGTAAATGACATTTTCACTGCTTTTAACACCGGGACGCCTGGTGTCAACGCTCTAGACAACGTGGAGCTGCAGACACAGATCAATGGTTTAAAAGCCCAGTTAAGGAACATACTGACTAATGAAAATAAGGTAGTGGGTTCTGAGCTACATGAGGACCAGGCCATGACACTACACTTAAAAGAAATAATTGCTGAGCTGGAGAAACATGCTAGAACGGTAAATGCACTCATTAGGGAGGATCGGAATGCGTCCGATCAGGCTGCGCAGAACGAGGCCTGTGTGCTATATGGGGCGTGGTTACTGGGCGAGGGCCGCAGTAATCTGGAGGATTTAAAACAAGGTTTGGTCCCGTCCTGGATCAGCAACAAGCACTTGCAAGCGCTCCACCCTTTCGAGAACGCATTAAGTCCGTGGCAGCTCAGACTAGTTGCAGAGGCATACCCAGTCCCAGTGGACTGCGGACGCTCGAATCACACTATCATGGGAATAGTGGTAAGGATGCCGGTGTTGGGTCCCGCAGCAAAGCCCGCCCCGGTATACAGGGTGGAGAACACTGGAGTCATTCAGGGGGGTGCGCACATTCGTTACGCAGTGGTCCCGCCTTATGTCATCAGATGGGAGCGTACAATGACAGGCACTGACCTCTCGGGGTGTCGAAGCCGGGGAGCACACATCATCCTGTGTCCCCAGCACTTGAATGCCCTTTTGAAGCCACAGTGCGGGTTCAGAGCCGCTAGCGCAAAGCCGATAAATTGCACCATGGAGGCAATTGCAAAGGACCATGTGCCCCCGCAGGTGGCATATATCGGAGGTGGGATACTGTGTCACCACTGCAGCGCCTCACTACCGCCACGGACAGCACGGGTGGTGTCCGGTCAGTGACAGCAGCTTCTGTTTTAAACCCAGGGCTGAAGTTCAAGTGGCACAACAACGGATTGTCCCCATTCCTGTACCTTCCACCGTTCACCTCACTGTAAAAGAGAATTTCACGGACTTGCAGCGATTCGTCGCGCATTTTGGTTATGTCATTCCCCCTCTTCCCGAACACCTCACCAAGATTTTAAAAGCCGTTATAGTTTCACAGAAGCATTTTTACACACTGGAGCAGAAGACATTAGAGATAGGGAAAGACATATTGGACATAGTCACCCCACCATGGTGGGACCTGTTCACTAATATAGAGATCCCGGCCTGGATTAGAATAGCATCCCATATCCTAGTAGTGCGTCAGGTTTTAATTGTAATATTCCTACTGTTCATGCATTGCAAGAGAGGCAAACACCTCCAGAGGCACGAGAACACAGGAGAATGGAGAGAACGCTATGTACGAGTGGGGGAAGAGGACACCCCAGTTTAACATAGAAACATAGAGATAGGAACAGGAGTAGGCCATTCGGCCCTTCGAGCCTGCTCCGCCATTCAATGAGATCATGGCTGATCTTCGTCTGAGATCATAGCTGATCTTACCAGTTCAGTACCCCGTCCCCGCCTTTTCTCCGTAACCCTTAATCCCCTTAGCCTTCAGAAATATATCCAATTCTCTCTTGAAAATATTTATTGAATTAGCCTTCACAGCCCTCTGTGGCAGGGAATTCCACAGGCTCACCACTCTTTGAGTGAAGAAATTCTTCCTCATCTCTGTTTTAAATGATTTGCCCGCTATTTTTAGACTGTGGCCCCTGGTTCTGTGCTCCCCGGCCATTGGAAACATTCTCTCTGAATTCAGCCTGTCCAGGCCTGCCATAATTTTATATGTTTCGATGAGATCCCCTCTCAATCTTCTAAACTCCAGTGAGTACAAGCCCAAACTATTTAATCTCTCTTCGTAGGTCATTCCCGCCATTCCAGGTATCAGCCTGGTGAATCGCCGTTGCACTCTTTCCATGGCAAGAACATCCTTCCGCAGATGGGGCGACCAAAACTGTACACAATACTCCAGATGCGGTCTCACCAGCACCTTGTACAGCTGTAGTAAGGTATCCCTATTCCTATACTCGAACCCCCTTGATATGAAGGCCAACATACCATTTGCCTTCTTAATCGCCTGTTGCACCTGCATGCTCTCCTTCAGTGACTGGTGCACAAGAACACCCAGGTCCCTCTGCACTCCCCCATCTCCCAATCTATTGCCATTTAGATAATAATCTACCCTCCTGTTTTTACCCCCAAAGTGGATAACCTCGCATTTATCCACATTATAGTGCATCTGCCACGTATCCGCCCATTCCCCCAACCTGTCCAAATCGTACTGTAGCCTCCTGACATCCTCATCAGAGCCCACCCCTCCTCCTAGTTTAGTGTCGTCAGCGAATTTGGAAATATTGCATCCAATTCCCTGATCCAGATCATTTATATATATTGTGAACAGCTGGGGTCCCAGGACAGATCCTTGCGGCACCCCGCTGGTCACTGCCTGCCACTCCGAAAACGAGCCGTTTATTCCAACTCTCTGTTTTCTATCCGCCAGCCAGTTCTCTATCCACGTTAATACTTTGCCCCCAATCCCATGAGCCTTAATTTTGCATGATAATCTTTTGTGTGGAACCTTATCGAAGGCTTTCTGGAAGTCAAGGTACACCACATCCACTGGCTCTCCCCCATCTATTTTACCAGTTACTTCCTCAAAAAATTCCAGCAGATTAGTCAAACACGATTTACCCTTTGTAAATCCATGTTGACTCTGTCCGATCCTTTCCCCATTTGTCAAGTGCTCCGCTATTTTATCCTTAATAATGGACTCTAGCATTTTGCCCACAACCGATGTAAGGCTTACTGGTCTATAATTCCCTGCTTTCTCTCTACCCCCCTTTTTAAATATTGGGGTAACATTAGCTACCCTCCAATCCACGGGTACTGTTCCCGAGTCAATGGAGTTCCGGAAGATGATCCTTAGAGCATCTGCTATCTCCAGGGCCACCTCCTTAAGTACCCTAGGATGTAGTTTATCAGGCCCCGGGGATTTGTCGGCCTTCAGTCCCCTCAACTTACCCAACACCATATCCCTAGAGATACTAATTTCTGTCAGCTCCTCCCTCTCATTAGTCCCTATGTTTGCCGATATTCCTGGGAGGTTATTTGTGTCCTCCTTTGTGAATACAGAACCAAAGTATGAGTTTAATTGGTCTGCCATTTCCTTATTTTCCATTATATATTCTCCCGAATCGGACTGCAAGGGACCGACTTGGGATTTTACCAGTCTTTTCCTCCTGATATACCGATAAAAGCTTTTGCAGTCTGTCTTTATGTTTGCTGCAAGTTTACTTTCGTATTCTATTTTCCCCTTCCTGATTAATCCCTTTGTCCTCTTTTGCTGTATCCTGTACTGCCCCCAATCTTCCGGTCTGGTGCTTTTTTTTGCCAGTTGATATGCCCTTTTTTTTGATTTTATGCTGTCCCTAATTTCCCTCGTTATCCACGGTTGAGTCACCTTTTTAGGTTTATTTTTATGCCAAACCGGTATAAACATGTTCTGGAATTCTTCCATTCTATCTTTGAATGCTTGCCATTGTCCATCCACTGTCAATCCCCCCAGAAACACCACCCAATCAATCTTACCCAATTCCCGTCTCATACCCTCGTAATTCCCTTTATTTAAGTTCTGGACCTTAGTCTCTGATTCAATTTCCTCACTCTCCATCTCGACTGAGAGCTCGATCATATTATGATCGCTCTGACCCAAGGGGCCTCGTACAAGAAGATTGCTGATAAGTCCCTTCTCATTGCACAATACCCAGTCTAAAATGGCCTGATCTCGAGTCGGCTCCTCGACATATTGGTCCAGATAACCGTCCCGAAAACATTCCAGGAATTCCTCCTCCTCAGAATTTTTACTAATTTGGGTAGTCCAATCAATATGTAAATTAAAGTCACCCATGATGACAGCTGTGCTCTTATCGCACGCTTCTCTAATTTCCCTTTTTATGCCTTCCCTCACCTCCATATTACTATTTGGAGGCCTATATATCACACCCACTAACGTTTTCCTCCCCTTGCTATTTCTCATTTCTACCCATACAGATTCCGTTTCATCCGAGTTAATATCCTTCCTTTCCATTGCATTAATCCCCTCCTTTACCAGCAATGCTACCCCACCAACCCTACCTTTTTGCCGATCCTTCCTAAATATTGTATATCCCTGGATGTTAAGTTCCCAGCCTTGCCCACCCTGCAGCCACGTTTCTGTAATCCCAATCAAATCATACTTGTTTACCTCTATTTCCACAACTAATTCATCCACCTTGTTCCTAATGCTTCTAGCATTAAGATACAAAGCCTTCAGGCTTGCTTTTTTCACACTCTCATTATGAATTAGTTTGGCCCTTTGTGTTTCTCTCCTTTGCTTATTGCTTCTCACCTTTCTACCATCTATTTCTGACTTCATATGACTTCCCTCTTTTCCACTACCTAGGTTCCCATCCCCCTGCCAAATTATTTAAATCCTCCCGAACCGCCCTAGAAAATATTACCCCGAGGACATCGGCTCCCTCACAGTTCAGGTGTAGACCGTCCCCTTGGTACAGGTCACTCCTCCCCAAGAACTGGTTCCAATGCCTCAAGAATTTAAATCCCTCTCCCTTGCACCACTGCTCAAGCCACGTATTTAGCTTATCTATCTTACTCTCTCTAAACTTATTAGCTCGTGGCACTGGTAGCAATCCAGAGATTACTACCTTTGAGGTCCTACTTTTCAATTTAGCTCCTAACTCCCTAAATTCAGCTTGTAGGACCTCCTCCCTCTTTTTACCTACATCGTTGGTACCTACATGTACCACGACAACTGGCTGATCCCCCTCCCCCTTCAGAATGCTCTGCACCCGCTCTGAGACATCCTTGACCCTTGCACCAGGGAGGCAACATACCATCTTGGAGTCTCGGTCTCGGCCACAGAAACTCCTATCTATCCCCCTTACAATTGAATCCCCTATCACTATAGCCCTATCCCTCTTTTTCCCGCCCTTCTGTGCAGCAGAGCCAGTCATGGTGCCCTGAACCTGGCTGCTGGTGCCTTCCCCTGATAAGTCATCTCCCCCAACAGTACCCAAAACGGTAAACCTGTTTTGGAGGGAGATGACCGCAGGTGACTCCTGCACTACCTTCCTGCCTTTACCCTGCCTTTTGGTCACCCATTTACTGTCTGAGCTAGCCTTTACCTGCGGTGTGACCAACTCACTGAATGTGCTATCCACAACATCCTCAGCATCGCGTATGCTCCAGAGTGAGTCCATTCGCAGCTCCAGCGCCGCCATGCGGTCCGCTAGGAGCTGCAGCTGGACACACTTCCTGCACACATAGTTGTCAGGGACAGTGTCCCTGATTTCCCACATGGCACAGGAGGAGCATGACACGGGTCTGAGCTGCCCTTCCATGACTTAACCCTTACAATACCCTTTTATTTACTACGATTTAGCTTAATTATTGAATTCTACTTAGAATAAGTTTGTGAAAGTACTCACCAACCAGTCACCTACCTGTTTTCTGGTGTTGTATTTTCACTGCCGCCTCCTGTCCTGGAACCTTTTCCACCTAGGTTAGGCTCCTGAAATAAAATAAATTGAACCTACCTTTTCAACTTCCCCTAACCCCTAAAAGGTTAGAGGAGGTGGAAGGGTGGGAGACACTACACTGTAGTGTTTCGGGTTTAGCAACAGCTCCACCTATATAAGAGTTACTGGCCTCCTGCTCTCCCGACTGCACCAGCTGCTCCCTGGTGACGTCACACACTGATTACTTTTTACCTCTCTCCTCTGCTGTTGATTTGGTACGCCTCGCAACTGCCGCCGGTTTTTAAGCCGGGCTCCTCCTCGCTGCTCCCTGCTGCTCCGAGTGGTCGGGCCTCGCAACTGCCGCCGGTTTTTAAGCCGGGCTCCTCCTCGCTGCTCCCTGCTGCTCCGAGTGGTCGGGCCTCGCAACTGCCGCCGGTTTTTAAGCCGGGCTCCTCCTCGCTGCTCCCTGCTGCTCCGAGTGGTCGGGCCTCGCAACTGCCGCCGGTTTTTAAGCCGGGCTCCTCCTCGCTGCTCCCTGCTGCTCCGAGTGGTCGGGCCTCGCAACTGCCGCCGCTTTTTAAGCCAGGCTCCTCCTCGCTGCTCCCTGCTGCTCCGAGTGGTCGGGCCTCGCAACTGCCGCCGGTTTTTAAGCCGGGCTCCTCCTCGCTGCTCCCTGCTGCTCCGAGTGGTCGGGCCTCGCAACTGCCGCCGGTTTTTAAGCCGGGCTCCTCCTCGCTGCTCCCTGCTGCTAAGTATTAAAAGTTAAAGCGTCCCTCCACTCTTGATTTTAGCCACTGCATGATTTAAGTGTGTGAATACTGTTGTGTTATAGCCGTTGATAAGATTTTCTGTTTGTGTATGCAGGTGGTGTAAGGGGTATCGGCCCCTTCACATCTGAAAGATGAATGTGTTATAGTTTAAGGTAGTACTGCCTATGATTGTCCAATTGTACACAAGGTAATTTTTCTGAAATGGGAACTGCATGTGTCGTGAGGGTCATAGATAGTTAATTACTAGGAATGTTTGGATGTGAGGAATCAGGGAAAATTTGCTCACCAAGGATTATTGATACTTTAAGCAAGCTCTCAGTATCACAGGGCGGACTGTAAGATTTGAAATTTTCAGTAATTAATCACGCAAGAAAATAGGGTTAATAAGACAGTTTATTGACCAAAAGAAGCTTGTACAGAGAAACCTTTGATAAAAGGGCACACAAAATGGCCGCCGGACCTCGTGACCAGTTTCTGGGACCATTTGAATTTCTGTTACTGCAAGTCAGATAGGCTTGTGGATTGAGGACAGTAAGCCCGCGAAAGCCAGTATCGGGAAACCGAAACTCATGGAACTGAGCATACATATTAATTAGATTCTAAGTACAGGACAGTTTTGGGTAACAGGATGAGGCCCATCAAGAAATGGGCGGACAATTGAATGAACATTTAAACCCATTTACTGTACAAAGGAAAACCGTTTAACAGCCATCGAGGGCAATCTCCAGACCGATCAATATACAAACCGAGTTACGGTGACAAAACAAAGACATTATCGGCCCAGGAAGGTCAGTTCAGCTATTACCGACTCCCGTTATGAAGACAAAACACCCCTGCAGAGGATTCTACCCGCCAAAAATATTACAAAGACTGGACTATGATTTGGCGGGAGATAAGACTGTCCCAAAAAGGTATAACTGTGGATTAAAAGGTCCATCAGGAGGCTACGCTTCACTTCACGATTCACTTCGGTACGCTTCGTAGCTTGGCTTCACTTCACGCTTCGGAACTTCTACAGTAGCTTCACTTTGGTTTTCATTTCTTCAACGCTTCGGGACAGACTCTTCGGTTAAGGCAGCACTTCGGTTTCGGAACGTGGTCGGTGTTCGGCCAGGCAAGGCTCGGCCACGACGGGAAGATGACGAGGGTGGCCCGGGTACTTTTGTCGGGAGATCATCGACGACCCAGGCCGAAGAAGAAGACACCCTCAGAAGGACAATCATTATGACTGTATAAGAGGACACTCCGGGCCCAGCACTCCAGTGCCTCAACAGCCTTTCGCTAACGGTAACACAGGTGCATTCAGTGCTTCAACACCACGCCGGCAACGGATTCATCCGTGGCGAGCGCTCACCAAGGCTGTACCGGCAGCCTCATCGCGGGAGAACCAAGAGGAAAACAAGCTGCGCCAGAAGTTTCCAAATCCACGTGACGACGGAAAGCTGTGCCAAAAAGGCTGCGAACCCCTTTTTCGCAATTCTGAAAGTGGTGAGCATGATCCCGAGTTCCTCAAGTCGAAACTTAGTTAGGTCTAGGGGAGGGGGTTAAGGGTAGTTGTAATGTGTTACCCCTTTTTCGATGTGCCGTGTGTTTCCCATTTCCATAGAGTTAAGTTTATAGATATGTGCATGCTTGTAGTTACTCTAATCTGTGCTTATGACATGTATTTTATAATGCTGCAGACTGTTTAATAATAAAAGCATCAATTTCGTGCTATTCAACCTGGTCTATTGAGTTTTTCTCTGCACTACAGTTCCCTGCACCTAAGTCCAAGGTCTAGAACCGTAGGGAAGAGTGGGTCGAACCACTCAAGGGTAATTATTGCACGAAGCCTGGTAGGAGACCAGAACGAGCAAGCGAAGCCACCTACAGTGGGGAGTGAGATGGTGGTCGGGGGGAGTGAGATGGTGGTCAGGGGAGTGAGATGGTGGTCGTGGGGAGTGAGATGGTGGTTGGGGGAGTGAGATGGTGGCTGGAGGGTGTGAGATGGTGTTCGGGGGATTGAGATGGTGGTCTGGGGAGTGAGATGGTGGTCGGGGGTGAGATGGTGGTCAGGCGGAAGAAATGGTAGACTGGGGGGGTGAGATGGTGGTCGAGGGAGTGAGATGGTGTTCGGGGGAGTGAGATGGTGGTTGGAGGGGCGTGAGATGGTGGACGGGGGGAGTGAGATATTGGACGGGGGAGTGAGAAGGTGGTCGGGGGGTGAGATGTTGGTCGCGGGAGTGAGATACATTCAGAATCAGGGGTATTTATAATGGGGAACAAAAAAATGGCTGACCAATTAAATACATACTTTGATTCTGTCTTCACAAAGGAGGACACAAATAACCTCCCAGAGATGTCGGGGAAAATAGGGTCTAATGAGAGGGAGGAACTGAAAGAAATCAGTATTTGTAGGGAAATGGCGTTAGGGAAATTGACGGGATTGAAGGCCGATAAATCCCCAGGGCCTGATAATCTACATCCTAGGGTACTTAAGGAAGTGGCCCTAGAAATAGTAGATGCATTGCTGGTCATCTTCCAAAATTCGATAGACTCTGGAACAGCACCCATGGATTGGAGGGTAGCTAATGTTACCCCACTATTCAAAAAAGGTGGTAGAGAGAAAATGGGGAATTATAGACGAGTAAGCCTGACATCGGTAGTGGGGAAAATGCTAGAGTGCATTATAAAAGATGTAATAGCAGGGCACTTGGAAAACAGTGACAGGATCGGACAAAGTCAACATGGATTTACAAAAGGTAAATCATGCTTGACTAATCTACTGGAATTTTTTGAGGATGTAACTGGTAAAATAGATCAGGGAGAACCAGTGGATGTGGTGTATTTGGACTTTCAGAAGGCTTTTGATAAGGTCCCGCATAAGAGATTAGCGTGTAAAATTAAGGCACATGGGATTTGGGGCAAGGTATTGAATTGGATACAGAACTGGTTGGCAGACAGAAAGCAAACAGTTGGAATAAACGGGTCTTTTTACGAGTGGCAGGCAGTGACTAGTGGGGTACCGCAGGGATTGGTCCTAGGACCCCAGCTTTTCACAATATATATTAATGATCTAGACAAGGGAACTAGATGTAATATCTCCAAGTTTGCAGACAACACAAAGCTGGGTGGGCGTGTGTGCTGCGAGGAGGATACGGAGAAACTCCAGTATGATTTGGACAGGTTGGGTGATTGGGCAGAAGCATGGCAGATGCAATATAACATGGATAAATGCGAGGTTATCCACTTTGGTGTCAAAAACAGGAAGGCAGATTATTATCTGAATGGCAATAGATTGGGAGAAGGGGAAGTGCAACGAGACCTGGGTGTCCTTGTGCACCAGTCTCTGAAGGTAAGCATGCAGGTGCAGCAGGCAGTTAAGAAGGCAAATGGTATGTTGACCCTCGTAGCGAGAGGGTTCGAGTACAGGAACAAGGATGTCTTGCTGCAGTTGTACGGGGTGACCAGTGAGACCACATCTTGAGTATTGTGTGCAGTTTTGGTCGCCTTATCTGAGGAAGGATGTTCTTGCCATGGAGGGAGTGCAGCGAAGATTCACCAGGCTGATACCTGGGATGGCAGGAATGACGTATGAGGAGAGATTGGGTCGATTGGGCTTATACTCACAGGAGTTTAGAAGAATGAGAGGGGATCTCATTGAAACTTATAAAATTCTAACAGGACTAGAAAGATTAGATGCAGGAAGGATGTTCCTGATTGCCGGGGAGTCCAGAACCAGGGGTCACAGTCTAAGGATAAGGGGTAAGCCATTTAGGACAGATATGAGGAGGAATTTCCTCACCCAGAGAGTGGTGAACCTGTGGAATTCTCTACCACAGAAGGCAGTAGAGGCCAATTCATTAAATATATTCAAGAAGGAGTTAGATATATTTCTTAAGGCTAAAGGGATCAAGGGATATGGGGAGAAGGCAGGAACAGGGTACTGAATTTGGATGATCAGCCATGATCTCATTGAATGACGGAGCAGGCTCGAGGGGCCGAATGGCCTACTCCTGCTCCTATCTTTTATGTTTCTATGTATGTTTCTATGGTAGTCGGAGGGGAGTGAGAAGGTGGTCAGGTGGAGTTAGATGGTGGTCGAGGGGAAGAAATGGTGGTTGGGGGGGTGAGATGGTTGTCGGGGGGGTGAGATGGTGATCGGGGGAGTTAGATGGTGATCGGGGGGAGTGAGGTATTGGTCGGGGGGAGTGAGATGTCTGTCGGGGGGAGTGAGATGGTTGTCAGGGGGAGTGAGGTGGTTGTCGGGGGGAGTGAGATGGTGGTTGTGGGAGTGAGATATTGGTCGGGGGGGTGAGATGCTGGTCGGGGGTGAAATGGTTGTCGGGAGGAGTGAGATGGTGGTCTGCGGATTGAGATGGTGGTCGGGGGGAGTGAGATGGTGGTCGGGGGAGTGAGATGGTGGCCGGGGGGCTGAGATGGTGGTCGGGGTGTGAGATGGTGGTCGGGGGGAGTGATAGGTTGGTCGGGAGAATGAGGTGTTGGTCGAGAAGAAGAGATCGCGGTCGGGGGAGTGAGATGGTGGTCTTGGGTGAGATGGTGGTTGGGGAGTGAGATGGTGGTCGGGGGGTGAGATGGTGGTTGGAGGGAGCGAGATGGTGGTCGGGGAGTGAGATGGTGGTCGGGGATGTGAGATGGTGGTCGGGGAGTGAGATGGTTGTCGGGGGGTGAGATGGTGGTCAGGGGGAGTGAGATGGTGATTGGGGCAGTGAGATGGTGGTCGGGGGAGTGAGCTGGTGGTCGGGGCGGTGTGATGTTGGTCGGGGGTGTGAGATGGTGGTCGGGGGGGTGAGATGGTGGTCGGGGGAGTGAGATGGTGGTTGGGGAGTGAGATGGTGGTCGGTGGGGTGAGATGGTTGTCGGGGGGAGTGAGATAGTGGTCGAGGGGAGTGAGATGGTAGTCGGGGGGTGAGATGGTGGTCGGGGGGTGAGATGGGGGTCGGGGGAAGAGATTGTGGTCAGGGGGAGTGAGATGGTAGTCGGGGGGGTGAGATGGTTTGGGAGTGAAATGGTGGTCAGGGGGTGAAATTGTGGTGGGGGGTGAGATGGTGGTCGGGGAGTGAGCTGCTGGTCGTGGGGGGTGAGATTGTGGTCGGGGGTGAGATGGTGGTCGGGGAATAAGATGGTGGTCGGGGAATAAGATGGTGGTTGGGGAGTGAAATGGTGGTCCGGGAGGTGAGATGGTGGTCGGGGGAGTGAGATGTTATCGGTAGGGGTGAGATGGAGGTCTGGGGGGTGAGATGTTGGCCGGGGAGTGAGATGGTGGTCGGTGGGGGTGAGATGGAGGTCTGAGGGGTGAGATGCTGGTCGGGGGAGTGAGATGGTTGTCAGTGGGGGTGAGATGGATGTCTGGGGAGTGAGATGGTGGTCGGGGGGTGGGATGGTGGTCGGGGGGTGAGACGGAGTTCGGGGAGGGGTGAGACGGAGTTTGGGGGGGTGCGATGGTGGTCGGCGGGTGTGAGATGGTGGTCGGGGGAGTGAGATGGTGGTCAGGGGGAGTGAGATGGTGGTCCAGGGGCGAGATGGTTGTTGGGCGATGATGTGGTCGGGGGAGTGAGATGGTTGTCGGGGGGTGAGATGGTGGTCGGGGAGAGTGAGATGATGATCGGGGGAAGTGAGATGGTGGTCGGGAGATTAGATGGTGGCCGGTGGGATGAGATCGTGGTCGGGGAGTGAGATGGTGGTCCGGGGGCGAAATGATGGTCCGGGGGAGAGATGGTGGTCGGGGGGAGTGAGATGGTGATTGGGCGGAGTGAGATTGTGGTCGGGGGGTTGAGATGGTGGTCGGGGGGTGAGATGGTGGTCAGGGGATGAGATGGTGGTCGGGGGGGTGATGGTGGTCGGGGGGGTGATGGTGGTCCGGGGGGTGAGATGGTGGTCGGGGGAGTGAGATCGTTGTCGAGGGATGAGATGGTGGTCGGGGGGAGTGAGATGGTGATCGGGGGGAGTGAGATGCTGGTCGGGGGGGTGAGATGGTGGCCGGGGGGAGTTCGGGGGGAGTGAGATGGTGGTCGGGGGAGTGAGATATGTTATGTTTATTAATAACTAGTTGTTTTTAATAAGAACAGCTAGCTTTTGCTAGACACTTTATTGAGCACATGTGGACTAGGTACAGTATCTGTAGAGGCCTCCATCTTGACTGCTGCCTTGTGGGTAGCCTAGTGCATCGTGGGTAGCCCACTCTTATATACATACAGCACCACCTAGTGTACCATTCCAGAATGACAGGTTACTGATCATTACATCCCCCTTTCTTTGAGGTTAAACAAAATCAGTATCAATCAATATCAATCAATAACAACATAAACATCTTCAACAGTCAATACATTTTCAATGTAGTTTTCTTTGTACTAAAAGATTAAATCTATCAGGCTTTTTTACTTCACGTGCGGATCCTCTCAGCACAGGTAAGTCTGATGTGTTTGCATGAGAGCCTGTATGTGTATTTGTGTTAGATTGTTCTGGTGGTGAGTGACAAGATTCAGTTGCGGCATTGTTATCGATTTGCTCTTCGATAGTCTCTTGTGTTTTTAAGAGGGAACGGCGGTTCCTCCTGAGAATCTGTCCTTCCTCAGTTCTAACAGTGTATGACCTTGGTCCTACTTCCTCAAGAACTGTAGCTTTCCTGTTCCATGCATCTGGATCCTCAATCCTAACAACATCATCCCTTGTCAATGGTTTCAGAGTTTTGGTTGACTTTTCATAGTATGATTTCTGTTTCAGCTTTAACCGTTAAATCTCTGTCTCAGTTCCTTTCTCTGCTTTTCTTTTGCACAGCAGGGTAGCGTGGTACGCAACTTGCGACCCATTAGGAGTTCAGTGGGTGTAGAACCAGAGTCTAAAGGTGAGGCTCGGTAGCTCAGCAGGGCGAGATAAGGATCAGACTTGCTTTCTGTCACTTTCTTCAGTAGCTGCTTGAGAACTTGAACACCTTTCTCTGCCTTACCATTCGACTGAGCATACAAAGGACTGGATGTGACGTGTTGAAAGTCATAATGTGCTGCAAACGGTTGCCACTCCTTACAGTTGAAGCACGGACCATTGTCGCTAACGGCAATCCTGGGAATTCCATGTCTGGCGAAGATGGATTTCACATGCATTATGACACTGCTTGCTGTGGTGCTGGAGAGCAGTGCCATCTCAGGATAGTTAGAATAGTAGTCAATCACTATTAGATAGTCTTTACCATTTAAATGAAAAAGGTCCATACCAACCTTTTGCCATGGTGCTGTTGGTATGTCAGCTACTATCATTGGTTCCTTTGCTTGTTTGTTTTGGTGTTTCTGACATGTCTCACATTTGCCTATCATGTTCTCAATGTCCTTATTTATGCCAGGCCAATAAATAGTGTCTCTTGCTCTCCTTTTGCATTTTTCAATTCCGAGGTGTCCCTCATGAATCCTTTTGAGCATGGCTTGACGTAGAGCCTGTGAAATGACTATTCTGTTCTGTTTTTGTAATAGTCCACTTGCGACACTCAATTCTGACCTTACGTGAAAATATTTTGGACAGGAAACTTTTGGCCAACCATGATGAATGTTCTCTATTACTGTTTGTAATACTGTATCTTTTACTGTTTCTTCTGCTATTTGCTTTGATTTTGTGTCTGACATGGGCAGCGCAGCAGTGACCATACTCACATAAACATCCACGTCTTCTTCAGTAGAGCTCACATGACTCATTGTGGGTGCTCGGGATAGTGCATCTGCTAACATTATGTATTTGCCTGGTGTGTAGATCAGTTCAAAGTCAGATCTTTGCAGCTTCATCATGAGTCGCTGAATCCTTGGAGACATCTCATTCAGGTTCTTTTTTATGATGGCAACCAGTGGGCTGTGGGTCTGTCTCAACTGTGAAGGTGGGAAGTCCATATATGTAGCCATGAAACATTTCTAGTCCAAATACCAAGCCTAGACATTTGTTTTCAATCTGGGCGTATCGACACTCAGAATCAGTCGTAGACCTGGAGGCATAGGCAACAGGCTTCCAATCTTCACCCTCTGCTTGTAGCAAGACCGCGCCTAGGCCATCCTTTGAAGCATCCGTTGACACTTTGATTCTCTTTGTTGGGTCAAAGAAAGTGAGCACAGGAGTGGTTGTCAGCACTGTTTTAAGATTCATCCACTCTTGTTCATGTCTTTCTGTCCATGCGAACTCATTTGTTTTATGTAGCAGGTCTCGCAGACAGGCTGTCTTGGCTGACAAGTTAGGAATGAACTTTCCAATGAAGTTTATCATCCGCATGATGCGTAGTACTCCTTTTTTGTCAGTGGGTCGGGGCATTTTGAGTATGGCGTTTACTTTTTCCATATCTGGCTCTATTCCTTTACCAGATAGATTATCTCCTAGGAAAGTGACTTCCTGGACGCCAAACTGACACTTGGCTTTGTTGAGCTTCAGTCCATTCCGGCGTATGCTCTGTAGCACTTTAGTCAGTCTCTCATTGTGTTCTTTCAGTGTGGAGCCCCAGATGATGATGTCATCAACATAGACCCGAGCTCCTTCCAGACCTTCAATTATGTGTTCCATCGCTCTATGAAAGATTTCAGATGCAGATATTATCAAGAAAGGCATTCTGAGGAAACAATACCTGCCAAATGGTGTGTTGAAGGTACAGTATTTGGTGTTCTCTTCATCCAGTTTTAGTTGGCAAAATCCTTGTGAGACATCGAGCTTTGTAAATTATCTGGCACCTGCCATTTCACTGGTGATTTCTTCTCGCTTGGGAATCTGGTAGTGTTCACGTTTTATGTTTGCATTTCAGTCCTTTGGATCCATGCATTTTCTTAGATCATTGTTCTTTTTCTTTACACATACCATGGAGTTAACCCAGTCTGTTGGCTCTTCGACTTTCCTGATGACTTCTAGTGTGGTCATTCTGTCCAGTTCTTTCTTGAGCCGGTCACGCAGGGGTGCTAGAACTCTTCGTGGAGCATGTACCACTGACTGAGCATCCTCCTTTAGCTGGATCTTGTAAGTGAATGGTAGAACTCCAAATCCTTTGAACACATCCTGGAAATTATTTACTACAGAATCCACTGAGTCATCTGGTCTGTTTATGGCACAGTTTATACGGTATACTCTCTTGACCAGTTCTAAGTCATCACAAGCTTTGTCACCCAGTAGTGAATCAAATCCTTCAGCCACAACAGAAAACATGAGATGATGCACTTTGTCTTTGACTGTCACTTTAAGTCTGAATACGACTAAGCTATCTATTTTCTGTCCATTATAGTCCTTCAGCAGTACTGACTTTTTCTGTATTTTGGGCTTTTCTTTCATGTTTTTAATGTCACTCATACTGATTAAGTTTGCTTTTGCCCCAGTGTCCAGTTTCAATGTAACTAATGCTCCATTTATCTGCAGGGGGATCATCCATTTGTCCTCTTTTACTGCATTGATGTTATGTTCAGCATTGTTTATTCCTGAGGGCTGCACATTTTCTGTATCCTTTTCTATATTGTCACATGACACCATTCCTACAAAAAATGTCTCACTTAAATCAGTGTCCTCAATTACATTAACAAGTTGCCCTTTCTTAGTTTGTACTTTTGAAAAGCATTGTTTGGCAAAGTGATTCTTTCCATGACATTTTGTGCACATTTTCCCAAACGCTGGACATTGTTTTAACTGGTGTTTGTAACCACAGCGTTTACAATTAAAAATTCCTTCCTCCGATTGCTTTTCACTTCTGTTCTGCCCATGTTTCTTTCCCTTGTAGGACACAGCACCGACAACAGCACATACTTCAATCGCATCATCATTGATTTCACTGAAAGTCTTGGCATGCTTTTGAGCTAGCTCGCTAGCTTGGCATATTTTCACAGCAATTTCCAATGTTAGTTCGGTTTCTCTCAACAGACGTTCCCTGACTTTTTTATCATGAATACCAAACACAATCTGGTCACGAATCATGGATGCTTTCAGCTCAGAGAAATTACATGTCTGTGCTTTCAGTTTCAGATCAGTCGAAAAGCTATCAAAAGTCTCATTTTGCTGCTGTGTCCGAGAACGGAAGATGTACCTCTCATAGGTTTCATTCTTTTTGGGGGAACAATGTGAATCAAACTTCTTCAGCACATCGTCTAATTTTTCTCTGTTCTACTCTGGATTAAATACAAATGTATTAAATACCTCTATCGCCAGTGGGCCTGCAACTGTGAGCAGCAACGCTATTTTCCTTGCGTCTGGCTTCGTACCGTACCCGATGGCAGCAATGTAGAGTTCGAATTGTTGTTTAAAAGTCTGCCAATTGTAATCGACATTTCCTGTGAGTTTCAGACGCTCTGGCGGCTTCAAATTCTCCATGTCGTGTTGCACAATATTCAGCAGATCTTACCAATCCTGGTACCATGTTATCTTCACTAATAACCAGTTGTTTTGAATAAGAACAGCTAGCTTTTGCTAGACACTTTATTGAGCACATGTGGACTAGGTACAGCATCTGTAGAGACCTCCATCTTGACTGCTGCCTTGTGGGTAGCCTAGTGCATCGTGGGTAGCCCACTCTTATATACATACAGCACCACCTAGTTTACCATTCCAGAATGGCAGGTTACTGATCATTACAAGATGGTGGTCGGGGGGAGTGAGATGGTGATCGGGGGGAGTGAGATGGTGGTCGGGGGAGTGAGATGGTGGTCGTGGGGGAGTTGGCGGTCGGGGGAGGGATATGGTGGTCGGGGGAAGGGATATGGTGGTCGGGGGGAGGGAGATGGTGGTCGGGGGGTTGAGATGGTGGTTCGGGGGAGTGAGATGTTGGTCAGGGGGTGAGATGGTGGTCGGGGGGAGTGAGATGGTGGTCTGCGGATTGAGATGGTGGTCGGGGGGAGTGAGATGGTGGTCGGGGGAGTGAGATGGTGGTCGGGGGGGGAGATGGTGGTCGGGGGGGAAATGGTGGTCGGGGGGGGATATGGTGGTCGGGGGGAGTGAGATGGTGGTCTGTGAATTGAGATGGTGGTCGGGGGGAGTGAGATGGTGGTCGGGGGAGTGAGATGGTGGCCGGGGGGTGAGATGGTGGCCGGGGGGGTGAGATGGTGGTCGGGGGTTGAGATGGTGGTCGGGGGGTGAGATGGTGGTCGGGGGGAGTGAGAGGCTGGTCGGGAGAGTTAGATGTTGTTTGGGGAGGTGAGATGGTTGTCGAGGGGAGTGAGATGGTGGTCGGTGGGGTGAGATGGTTGTCGGGGGGAGTGAGATAGTGGTCGAGGGGAGTGAGATGGTGGTCGGGGGGTGAGATGGGGGTGAGGGGAAGAGATTGTGGTCGGGGGGAGTGAGATGGTAGTCGGGGAGTGAGGTGGTAGTCGGGGGGTGAGATGGTCTGGGAGTGACATGGTGGTCAGGGGGTGAGATGGTGGCCGGGGAGGGAGATGGTGGTCGGGGGGTGAGATGGTGGTCGGGGGGTGAGATGGTGTTCGTGGGGTTAGATGGTGGTCGGGGGGTTAGATGGTGGTCGGGGGGTGAGATGGTGGTCGGCGGGTGTGAGATGGTGGTCGGGGGAGTGAGATGGTGGTCGGGGGGGGTGAGATGGTGGTCGGGGAGTGAGATGCTGTTGGGGGGGGGTGTAATTGTGGTCGGGGGTGAGATGGTGGTTGGGGAATAAGGTGGTGGTCGGGGAATAAGATGGTGGTTGGGGAGTGAAATGGTGGTCCGGGAAGTGAGATGATGGTCGGGGGAGTGAGATGGTATCGATGGGGGTGAGCTGGAGTTCTGGGGGGTCAGATGTTGGTCGGGGAGTGAGATGGTGGTCGGTGGGGGTGAGATGGAGGCCTGAGGGGTGAGATGGAGGTCTGGGGGGTGAGATGGTGGTCAGGTGAGTGAGATGGTTGTCAGTGGGGGCGAGATGGAGGTCTGGGGGGTGAGATGGTGGTCAGGGGGTGGGATGGTGGTCAGGGGGGTGGGATGGTGGTCGGGGGTGTGAGACGGAGTTTGGGGAGGGGTGAGATGGAGTTCGGGTTGGTGCGATGGTGGTCGGCGGGTGTGAGATGGTGGTCGGGAGAGTGAGATGGTGGACGGGGGGAGTGAGATGCTGGTCCAGGGGCGAGATGGTTGTCGGGTGATGAGATGGTGGTCGGGGGAGTGAGATGGTTGTCGGGGGGTGAGATGGTGGTCGGGCAGAGTGAGATGGTGATCTGTGGGAGTGAGATGGTGGTCGGTGGGGTTAGATGGTGGTCGGGGGGTTGAGATGGCGGTCGGGGGAGTGAGATGGTGGTCCGGGGGCAAGATGGTGGTCCGGGGGCGAGGTGGTGATCAGGGGGATTGAGATGGTGGTCGAGGGGGTGAGATGGTGGTCAGGGGGTGAGATGGTGGTCGGGGGGTGCGATGGTGGTCGGGGGGGTGATGGTGGTCGGGGGGTTGATGGTGGTCCGGGGGGTGAGATGGTGGTCGGGGGAGTGAGATCGTTGTCGGGGGATGAGATGGTGGTCGGGGGGAGTGAAATGGTGATCGGGGGGAGTGAGATGGTGGTCGGGGGGGTGAGAGGTTGGTCGGGGGTAGTTCGGGGGGAGTGAGATGGTGGTCGGGGTGGTTGAGATGGTGGTCTGGGGGGTGAGATGGTGGTCGGGGGGAGTGAGATGGTGATCGGGGGGAGTGAGATGGTGATCGGGGGGGAAGAAGGTGGTCGGTGGTGGGGAGATGGTCGTCGGGGGGAGGGAGATGCTGGTCGGGGTGTTGAGATGTTGGTTCGGGGGAGTGAGATGGTGGTTGGGGAGTGAGATGATGGTCGGTGGGGTGAGATGGTTGTCGGGGGGAGTGAAATGGTGGTCGAGGGGAGTGAGATGGTGGTCGGGGGGCGAGATGGGGGTCGGGGGAAGAGATTGTGGTTGGGGGGAGTGAGATGGTAGTCGGGGGGGTGAGATGGTCTGGGAGTGAAATGGTGGTCGGGGGGTGAGATGGTGGCCGGGGCGTGAGATGGTGGTCAGGGTGTGAGATGGTGGTCAGTGGGAGTGAGATGGTTGTCGGGGGGGTGAGATGGTGGTCAGGGAATGAGATGCTGGTCGGGGGGGGTGAGATTGTGGTCAGGGGTGAGTTGGTGGTCGGGGAATAAGATGGTGGTCGGGGAATAAGATGGTGGTTGGGGAGTATAATGGTGGTCCGGGAGGTGAGATGGTGGTCGGGGGAGTGAGATGGTATCGTTGGGGGTGAGATGGTTGTCGGGGAGTGAGATGGTGGTCGGGGAGAGTGAGAGGATGATCGGGGGGAGTGAGATGGTGGTCGCGTGGGTTAGATGGTGGTTGGGGGGATGAGATGGTAGTCGGGGGAGTGAGATGGTGGTCCGGGGGTGAGATGGTGGTCGGGGGGAGTGAGATGGTGCTCGGGGGGAGTGAGATGGTGGTCGGGGGAATGAGATGGTGGTAGAGGGGGTGAGATGTTTGTCGAGGGGTGAGATGGTGGTTGGGGGGAATAAGATGGTGGTTGGGGAGTGAGATGGTGGTCGGGGGAGAGAGATGGTGGTAGAGGGGGGGAGATGTTTATCGAGGGGTGAGATGGAGGTCGGTGGGGGTGAGATGGTGGTCGGGGGTAGTGAAATGGTGGTTGGGAAATGAGATGGTGGTTGGGTGGAAGAAGATGGTGGTCGCGGGGAGTGAGATGGTGGTCGGGGAGTGAGATGGTGGTCAGGAATTGGGAGATGGTGCTCAGGGGAGAGAGATGGTGGTGGGGGAGAGGGCGATGGTAGTCGGAGGGTGAGAAGGTGGTCAGGGGGGGTGAGAAGGTGGTCGGGGGATGAGATGGTGGTCGGGGGGAGTGAGATGGTGGTCGGGGAGTGAGATGGTGGTCGGGGTGTGAGATGGTGGTCGGGGGGGGTGAGAAGGTGGTCGGGGGATGAGATGGTGGTCGGGGGGAGTGAGATGGTGGTCGGGGGGTGTGAGATGGTGGTCGGGGTGAGTGAGATGTTGGTCGGTGGGAGTGAGATGGTGGTCGGGGGGATTGAGATGGTGGTCGCGGGGAGTGAGATGGTGGTCGGGGGGTGTGAGATGGTGGTCGGGGGGATTGAGATGGTGGTCGGGGGGAGTGAGATGGTGGTTGGGGGGAGTGAGATGGTGGTCAGGGGGAGTGAGATGGCGGTCGGGGGTGTGAGATGGTGGTCGGGGGGAGTGGAGAGATGGTGGTCGGCGGGAGTGAGATGGTGGTCGGTGGAGTGAGATGGTGGTCGGTGTATTGAGATGGTGGTCGGGGGGAGTGAGATGGTGGTCGGGGGAGTGAGATGGTGGCCGGGGGTTGAGATGGTGGCCGGGGGGGTGAGATGGTGGTCGGCGGGAGTGAGATGGTGGTCGGTGGAGTGAGACGGTGGTCGGTGGATTGAGATGGTGGTCGGTGGGGTGAGATGGTTGTCGGGGGGAGTGAGATAGTGGTCGAGGGGAGTGAGATGGTGGTCGGGGGGTGAGATGGGGGTCAGGGGAAGAGATTGTGGTCGGGGGGAGCGAGATGGTAGTCGGGGAGTGAGATGGTAGTCGGGGGGTCAGATGGTCTGGGAGTGACATGGTGGTCAGGGGGTGAGATGGTGGCCGGGGAGGGAGATGGTGGTCGGGGGGTGAGATGTTGGTCGGGGGGAGAGATGGTGGTCGGGGGGTGAGATGGTTCTCGGGGGGTGAGATGGTGTTCGGGGTGTGAGATGGTGGTCGGGGGGTGAGATGGTGGTTGGTGGGAGTGAGATGGTGGTCGGGGGAGTGAGATGGTGGTCGGGGGGGTGAGATGGTGGTCGGGGAGTGAGATGCTGGTCGGGGGGGGTGTAATTGTGGTCGGGGGTGAGATGGTGGTCGGGGAATAAGGTGGTGGTCGGGGAATAAGATGGTGGTTGGGGAGTGAAATGGTGGTCCGGGAAGTGAGATGGTGGTCAGGGGAGTGAGCTGGTATCGGTGGGGGTGAGATGGAGGTCTGGGGGGTGAGATGGTGGTCGGGTGAGTGAGATGGTTGTCAGTGGGGGTGAGATGGAGGCCTGGGGGGTGAGATGGTGGTCGGGGGGTGGGATGGTGGTCGGAGTTCGGGGAGGGGTGAGATGGAGTTCAGGGTGGTGTGATGGTGGTCGGCGGGTGTGAGATGGTGGTCGGGGGAGTGAGATGGTGGTCGGGGGGAGTGAGATGGTGGTCCAGGGGCAAGATGGTTGTCGGGTGATGAGATGGTGGTCGGGGGAGTGAGATAGTTGTCGGGGGGTGAGATGGTGGTCGGGCAGAGTCAGATGGTGATCGGGGGGTGTGAGATGGTGGTCGGGGGGTTTAGATGGTGGTCGGGGGGTTGAGATGGCGGTCGGGGGAGTGAGATGGTGGTCCGGGGGCGAGATGGTGGTCCGGGGGCGAGGTGGTGATCGGGGGGCGTGAGATGGCGGTCGAGGGGGTGAGATGGTGGTCAGGGGGTGGTGGAGACAGAGATGCACTTCCTCACAGCTTGTAGAAAATATCAGGGCATAAGGGAGAATTTCTACCCAAAATTTACAAAAATATGCCCGGAATTCAGAAAATTGAATGACGACCAAAATCTCCCATACCTACTAGGGGAAGAGAGAAGTTGCATAACACTAACGGCACACTATGTTACATCTTGCCATAAACAGAGGGACAACCACTAAAGATAAGATAAGAGTATATATAAATTATATGAAAGTATATTTATACACTCAGGGATATATCTGTTTATACACTGTATGGATAGATCTGTATTTTTGTGAACAAACATGAATGTTTTCCGATGCTTTGGCAACATAAGATGTAACTTGTCATGCCAATAAAGCGATTTGAATTGAATAGAGTTGAGATGGTGGTCGGGGGGTGAGATGGTGGTCGGGGGGTTGATGGTGGTCGGGGGTTGATTGTGGTCCGGGGGCTGAGATGGTGGTCGGGGGAGTGAGATCGTTGTCGTGGGATGAGATGGTGGTCGGGGGGAGTGAAATGGTGATCGGGGGAAGTGAGATGGTGGCCGGGGGTCTGAGATGGTGGTCGGGGGGAGTTCGGGGGGTGTGAGATGGTGGTCGGGGGGAGTGAGATGGTGATCGGGGGGAGTGAGATGGTAGTCGGGGGGGGGAGATGGTGGTCGGTGGGGGGGAGATGGTGGTCGGTGGGGGGGAGATGGTGGTCGGTGGGGGGGAGATGGTGGTCGGGGGGAGGGAGATGATGGTCGGGGGGTTGAGATGTTGGTTCGGGGGTGTGAGATGGTGGTCGGGGGAGTAAGATGATGGTTGGGGAGTGAGATGGTGGTCGGTGGGGTGAGATGGTTGTCGGGGGGAGTGAGATGGTGTTCGAGGGGAGTGAGATGGTGGTCGGGGGTGAGATGGGGGTCAGGGGAAGAGATTGTGGTTGGGGGGAGTGAGATGGTAGTCGGGGGGGTGAGATGGTCTGGGAGTGAAATGGTGGTCGGGGGGTGAGATGGTGGCCGGGGAGGGAGATGGTGGTCGGGGAGGGAGATGGTCGTCGGGGGGTGAGATGGTGGTCGGGGGTTGAGATGGTGGTCGGGGTGTGAGATGGTGGTCGGTGGGAGTGAGATGGTGGTCGAGGGGAGTGAGATGGTGGTCGGGGGTTGAGATGGTGGTCGGGGTGTGAGATGGTGGTCGGTGGGAGTGAGATGGTGGTCGGGGGGGTGAGATGGTGATCGGGGAGTGAGATGCTGGTCGGGGGGGGTGAGATTGTGGTCAGGGGTGAGATGGTGGTCGGGGAATAAGATGGTGGTCGGGGAATAAGTTGGTGGTTGGGGAGTATAATGGTGGTCCGGGAGGTGAGATGGTTGTCGGGGAGTGAGATGGTGGTCGGGGAGAGTGGGAGGATGATCGGGGGGATGAGATGGTGGTCGGGGGAATGAGATGGTGGTCCGGGGGCGAGATGATGGTCGGGGGGAGTGAGATGGTGGTCGGGGGGAGTGAGATGGTGGTTGCGGGATTGAGATGGTGGTCGGAGGTGAGATGGTGGTAGAGGGGGTGAGATGTTTCTCGAGGGGTAAGATGTAGGTCATTGGGGGTGAGATGGTGGTCGGGGGGAGTGAGATGGTGGTCGCGGGGAGTGAGATAGTGGTTGGGGGAGTGAGATAGTGGTCGGGGGGAGTGAGATAGTGGTCGGGGGGAGTGAGATAGTGATCGGGGGAGTGAGATAGTGGTCGGGGGGAGTGAGATAGTGGTCGGGGGAGTGAGATATTGGTTGGGGGGAGTGAGATAGTGATCGGGGGGAGTGAGGTAGTGGTCGGGGGGAGTGAGATAGTGGTCGGGGGGAGTGAGATAGTGATCGGGGGGAGTGAGATAGTGGTCGGGGGGAGTGAGATGATGGTTGGGGGGGCTGAGATGGTGGCCGGGGAATGAGATGGTGGTCGGGGGAGTGTGTTAGTGGTCGGGGGGAGTGAGATAGTGGTCGGGGGGAGTGAGATAGTGGTCGGGGGGAGTGAGATAGTGGTCGGGGGGAGTGAGATAGTGGTCAGGGGAGTGAGATGATGGTCGAGGGGGTGAGGTGGTGGTCGGGGAATGAGATCGTGGTCGGGGGGGTGAGATGGTGGTCGGGGTGAGTGAGATGGTGGCCGGGGGTTGAGATGGTGGTCGGGGTGAGTGAGATGGTGGTCGGGGAATGAGATGGTGGTCGGGGGAGTGAGATGGTGGTCGGGGGAGTGAGATGGTGGTAGAGGGGGTGTGATGTTTGTCGAGGGGTGAGATGGAGATCGGGGGGAGTGAGATGTTGGTCGGAGGGAGTGAGATAATGGTCGGGGGAGTGAGATGATGGTCGGGGGTTGAGATGGTCAGGGAATGAGGTGGTGGTCGGTGGGGTGAGATGGTGTTCGGGGTTAGTGAGATGGTGGTCGGGGTGAGTGAGATGGTGGTCGGGGTGAGTGAGATGGTGGTCGGGGGAATGAGATGGTGGTCGGGGGAATGAGATGGTGGTCGGGCGAATGAGGTGGTGGTGGGGGTGAGATGGTGGTTGCGGGAGTGAGATGGTGGTCGGGGGAGTGAAATGGTGGTCGGGGGAGTGAGATGGTGGTAGAGGGGGTGTGATTTTTGTCGAGGGGTGAGATGGTGGTTGGTGGGGGGAGTGAGATGGTGTTCGGGGGGAGTGAGATGGTGCTCGGGGGGAGTGAGATGGTGGTCAGGGTGTGAGATGGTGGTCGTGGGAGTGAGATGTTGGTCGGGGGGGTGAGATGGTGGTCGGGGGATGAGATGGTGGTCGGGGGGTGAGATAGCTGTCGGCGGTGTGAGATGGTGGTCGAGGGATGAGATGGTGGTCGGGGGGAGTGAAATGGTGCTCGAGAGGTTGACATGGTGGTCGGGGGGTGAGGTGATGGTCGAGGGTGTGAGATGGTAATCGGTGGGAGTGAGATGGAGGTCGGGGGATTGAGATGGTGGTCGGGGGTAGTGAGCTGATGGTCGTGGGGGTGGGATGGGTGTTCGGGGGAGGTGGATGGTGGTCCGGGGGTGATATGGGTGTTCAGGGAGTGAGATGGTGTTTGGTGTCTTGTTTTGCACACTTTGTACAAAATAATAAATTGCAGGACAACGGAGTATTACAGTTAAAATTCTTTTATGAAGCATTAGGTCTGTTGATCTGGCTCATACAGCACAGTGGGGACAAGATGGAGTTAGGACCACAGCCTGCGTCTTCCAAAACAATAGTAGGCCTTACAGATGCCTGCAGTCAAATGACAACTCAGCATGTGATCACATGTGAATATAATAGGTATTCCTTACAGATGCCTGCGGGCCAATGATAATTCAATATGCAAATGTTATTGTCGGGTTTGAGATGGTGGTCGGGGGAGTGAGATGTTGGTCGGGGGAGTGAGATGGTGGTCGGGGGGAGTGAGATGGTGGTCGGGGGAAGGAGATGGTGGTCGGGGGAAGGAAATGGTGGTCGGGGGAAGGAGATGGTGGCCGGGGGAAGGAGATGCTGGTCGGGGGAAGGAGATGGTGGTCGGGGGAGTGAGATGTTGGTCGGGGGGTTGAGATGTTGGTCGGGGGAGTGAGATGTTGGTCGGGGGAGTGAGATAGTGGTCGGGGGGGAGTGAGATAGTGGTCGGGGGGAGTGAGATAGTGGTCGGGGGGAGTGAGATGGTGGTCGGGGGGAGTGAGATGGTGGTCGGGGGAAAGAGATGGTGGTCAAGGGGTGAGATGGTGGTCGGGGCGAAGAGATGGTGGTCGGGGGTGTGAGATGGTGGTCGGGGGACTGAGATGGTGGTCGGAGGGTGAGATGGTGGTCGGGGGGGTGAGATGGAGGTCGGGAGGCTGAGGTGGTGGTCGCGGGGGCCAGATGGCTGTCGGCGGTGTGAGATGGTGGTCGAGGGATGAGATGGTGGTCGGGGGGAGTGAAATGGTGCTCGAGAGGTTGACATGGTGGTCGGGGGGTGAGGTGATGGTCGAGGGTGTGAGATGGTGGTCGGGGGATGAGATGGTGGTCGGGGGAGTGAGATGGTGGTCTGGGGGATGAGATGGTGGTCGGGGGAGTGAGATGGTGGTCGTGTGAGTGAGATGGTGGTAGAGGGAAGGAAATGGTGGTCGGGGGAAGGAGATGGTGGTCGGGGGAAGGAGATGCTGGTCGGGGGAAGGAGATGGTGGTCGGGGGAGTGAGATGTTGGTCGGGGGGTTGAGATGTTGGTCGGGGGAGTGAGATGTTGGTCGGGGGAGTGAGATAGTGGTCGGGGGGAGTGAGATAGTGGTCGGGGGAGTGAGATAGTGGTCAGGGGGAGTGAGATAGTGGTCGGGGGGAGTGAGATAGTGGTCGGGGGGAGTGAGATAGTGGTCGGGGGGAGTGAGATGGTGGTCGGGGGGAGTGAGATGGTGGTCGGGGGAAAGAGATGGTGGTCAAGGGGTGAGATGGTGGTCGGGGCGAAGAGTTGGTGGTCGGGGGTGTGAGATGGTGGTCGGGGGATGAGATGGTGGTCGGGGGAGTGAGATGGTGGTCTGGGGGGTGAGCTGGTGGTCGGGGGACTGAGATGGTGGTCGGAGGGTGAGATGGTGGTCGGGGGGGTGAGATGGAGTTCGGGAGGCTGAGGTGGTGGTCGCGGGGGTCAGATGGTGGTCGGGGGTTTTGAGATGGTGGTCCGGGGTGGTTAAGTGCTGGTCAGGGGAGTGAGATGGTGGTCGGGGGATTGAGTTGGTGGTCGGGGGAGTGAGATGATGGTCGGGGGAGTGAGATGGTGGTCGGGGCAGTGAGATGGTGGCCGGGGGCTGAGTTGGTGGTCGGGGGAGTGAGATGGTGGTCGGGGGAGTGAGATGGTGGTCGGGGACGGAGTTGATGGTCGGGGAAGTACGATGGTTGTTGGGGGGTGTGATGGTGTTCGGGGGGGTGGGAGATGATGGTCGGGGGGTGAGATGTTGGTCGGTGGAGTGAGATGGTGGTCGGTGGAGTGAGATGATGGTCGGGCGGCGAGATGCTGGTCGGTGGAGTGAGATGCTGGTCGGTGGAGCGAGATGCTGGTCGGTGGAGTGAGATGCTGGTCAGTGGAGTGAGATGCTGGTCGGTGGAGTGAGATGCTGGTCGGTGGAGTGAGATGCTGGTCGGTGGAGTGAGATGCTGGTCGGTGGAGTGAGATGGTGGTCGGTGGAGAGAGATGGTGGCCAGGGGAGTGAGATGGTGGTCGGGGGAGGATGATATTGGTCAGGGGGAGTGAGATATTGGTCGGGGGATTGAGATGGTGGTCGGTGGGTGAGATGTTGGTCGGCGGGTGAGATGTTGGTCGCGGGAGTGAGATGGTGGTCGGTGGGAGGTTGATATTGGTCGTGGGTGTGAGATAGTTGTTGGGGGGAGTGAGATCGTTGTCAGGGGAGTGAGATGGTGGTCGGGGAGTGAGATAGTGGTTGGGGGTAAGATGGTGGTTGGGGGGTGAGATGGTGGTCGTGGGAGTGTGATGGTGGTCGGGGGGTGAGATGGTGTTCTGGGAGTGTGATGCTGGTCGGGGGAGTGTGATGGTGGTCGGGGGAGTGTGATGGTGGTAAGGGGCTGAGATGGTGGTGGGTGGAGTGAGATGGTGGTCGAGGAATAAGATGGTGGCCGGGGGGTTGAGATGGTGGTTGGGGGTTGAGATGGTGTTCGGGGGGTGAGATGGTGGTCGGGGGAAAGAGATGGTGGTCGGAGGAAAGAATGGTGGTCGGGGGGTGAGATGGTGGTCGGGGGAGTGAGATGGTGGTTGAGGGGCGAGATGGTGGTCGGGGGGAAGGGATGGTGGTCGGGGGGACTGAGATGGTGGTCGGGGGGACTGAGATGGTGGTCGGGGGGACTGAGATGGTGGTCGGGGGATGAGATGGTGGTCGGGGGATGAGATGGTGGTCGGGGGAGTGAGATGCTGGTCTGGGGTGTGAGCTGGTGGTCGGGGGGACTGAGATGGTGGTCGGAGGGTGAGATGGTGGTCGGGGGGACTGAGATGGTGGTCAGGGGTTGAAATGGTGGTCGGGGAATGAGATGGTGGTCGGGGGAGTGAGATGGTTGTCGGAGGGTGAGATGGTGGTCGGGGGAGTGAGACGGTGTTCGGGGAGAGTGAGTTGCTGTTCGCAGGATTGAGAAGGTGTTCGGGGGAGTGAGATGGATGTCAGGGGGCTGAGGTGGTGGTCGCGGGGGAGTGAGATGGCGGTCGGGGGGGGTGAGATGGTGGTTGGCCGGTGTGATGGTGTTCGGGGGGGTGAGATGGAGGTCGGGGGGCTGAGGTGGTGGTCGCGGGGGTGAGATGGTGGTCGGGGGTTTTGAGATGGTGGTCCGGTGGAGTTAATGGTTGTTGGGTGGAGTGAGATGGTGGTCGGGGGCCCAGTTGGTGGTCGGGGGAGTGAGATGGTTTTTGGGGGGTGAGATGGTGGTCGGGGGGGGCGGTGGCAGATGGTGGTCGGGGGTTGAGGTGGTGGTCGGGGTGGGGTGAGATGGTGGTCAGTGGAGTGAGATGGTGGTTGGTGGAGTGAGATGGTGATCGGGTGGAGTGAGATGGTGATCGGGGAGTGAGATGGTTGTCGGATGGAGTGAGGTGGTGGTCGGGGGAGTGAGATGGTGATCGGTGGGTGAGATGTTGGTCGCGGGAGTGAGATGGGAGTCGGGGGAGTGAGATGTTGGTCAGGGGGAGGTTGATATTGGTCGGGGGGAGTGAGATATTGGTCGGGGGAGTGAGATGGTGGTCGGTGGAGTGAGATGGTGGTCGGTGGGTGAGATGTTGGTCGCGGGAGTGAGATGGTAGTCGGAGGTGTAGTGGCGCTCCGTAGTTTTCAATATGGAGCCACTGAGCTTTGAGGCCTTTAGCAACGAGTAGACGCATGTTGAAATAAAACATTCCAAAACATAACTTTGTCTTTTAACTGTTTACTGTAATACATTTCAACCAGGATTTCAAAGTAAAACACGTTTAACACACACATGGTCAAAAACTGTATTGCACCACAGCCCTCAAAGCTTCTACCTTTTCCAGCCTCGTGGAGCTTGAACTGTAAAAATGGCTGGATATCATGTGACAAGCTTAAGGACTGTACCATTGTAGCAAGAATAAAGGGGGTCTCTCAGACTATACTATTGGAACAAGAAAAGAGGGGGTTTCTCAATACAATAAGTCAGTCAGGTAAATTAACTATATTATACTAGAATATGCATCAATAATAAACAAATGTACATACATACTGTACCATAGTATTTAACCAATATTTTAAAGTATTTTCTTTCTTCTTTACACTTTATTAAACTTTCATGACTCTTACATTCCGGCCCCTAATTGACTAGGCACATGAAGCATAGCAATTACTGAAACATTCTTAAGAGTCATAAACTAATGAGTTCAACATATTTACAATATAAATGTCCCCTTTTTTTTTGTTCAGGAACCTTTCACGTTGCTTCTTGTAGCAGGCAGAGCTTTGTGATCAGTCTTTCCAGGGTACTGGTCTTGGTTTGCAAACAAACATGACGAACAACGCCTCTGGAGTCTGGCATGGTCTTAATTATTTTTCCCATCAACCAAGAATTTCTGGGGGCTGAATCATCCATGATTAAGACGATGTCTCCGACAATGAAGTTCCTCTTTACTTTGGACCATTTTTGACGCTCCTGTAGCAGAGGTACGTATTCTCTTGTCCATCTGGTCCAGAAAAGGTCTGACATATACTGAACTTGCCTCCACTTCCGACGTGCATACAGATCTTCCTCTTTGAAGACTCCCGGGGGCATGACTGGCTGTGTTTTCAACAACAACAGGTGGTTCGGGGTCAGGGCTTCGAGGTCATTGGGATCATCTGATGTCTTAGTTATCGGTCGGTCATTAATGATGGCTTCAACCTCACACAGAACGGTTTGAAGTCCCTCGTCGTCAAGCGTTTGCAGCTTCAGTACAGAACTGAGTAGTTTTCTTACGGTGCGTATCTGTCTTTCCCAGACACCTCCGTGGTGGGATGCAGCCGGTGGATTGAAGATCCACTTAATCCCTGTTGGCATCATGGCTTCCTGTATTTTGAGCTGATTCCAACCTTCAATAGCTTCCCGTAGTTCTCTCTCTGCTCCGACAAAATTAGTGCCATTATCAGAACGCATAATGGACACCTGTCCTCTTTTACAGACAAAACGCCGCAGGGCGTTAATACAGGAATCAGTGTCAAGCATGTGTGTCACCTCAATATGAACTGCTCTGATGGTCAAACAAGTGAAAAGCACACCATATCTCTTGACAAGGCTCCGTCCTCGCTTTACCTCGAAAGGCCCGAAATAGTCCACCCCTACCTTTGTAAATGGCGGCTTGTCTGGTAACAAACGGTCTTCAGGCAGGTCTGCCATTTTCTGCTCCCCAGCTCTAGCATGTAACCGTCTGCAAACAATGCATTCAGAGAGTATTTTTCTTATTACAGAATTAGCTCCTGGAATCCAGTATCTTTGTCTTAGCTTCGCAAGCATGTGGTTCCTCCCACTGTGTCCAATACTCTGGTGTATATGCTGAAGAATGAGAGTAGCAACCAAGAGGTCCTTAGAAAGGATAGCAGGATGCTTGGCCTCCTCTGGCATAGCAGATTTGTTTAGTCGCCTTCCCACCCTCAGTACTCCATCTTGGAGTGTAGGGTCCAGCTTGTAGATATGACTACCTTACTTGATTGGAGTATTCGCTGTAAAGCTTCGATTTCTTCTGGATATCTTTGTCTTTGACTGAAGCAAACTATCTCCATCTCAGCCTTGGCCAAATCTTCCACGGTCAATGAATTCTTACCCAATGTGGTCTTGTGCTGGTGCATATACTGCCGTAGAAGCATTCTCTGCTTATCAGGGTTACTTTCAGACTAACTGATAGTGGCTCGATACTTTTTTCTCTTACCGCTCAGGTGTAGCAGCAACTCTTTCAGCCTTAGAAACCATGCAACTGCTTTCCTCAGCTGGTGCCATCCTGAGAAATGGTTAACAAGCTTGTTCACTGTGTCAAAGTTCTCTTTCATAGTTATGAGATTTGCTGTGACTGATCTCTTAACTTCGACATCATCTTCAGCAGTCTGACTTGGCATATCTGGTCTTTCTGGCCATGATCTCTCTGTTTCCAGCAGATAACTTGGGCCTTGCATCCAAGTTTCGCTCCTCATGAAGTTTTCAGCCTTCAATCCCCGTGAGGCTTGACCTGCTGGGTTTAATGAGGTGTTTACATACCTCCACTGAGATGGTTGTGTAGCTTCTCTAATGGATGAGATTCTGTTTGCTACGAAGGTCTTGAAGCGTATCTTCTCATTTTCTATATACTTCAGCACTGTAGCGTTATCCATCCAGAAGACAGATTCTTCTAGTGGGAGCTGTAACTCTTTCCGCATCAGCTTGTCAACTTTAACTGCAACAACCGCTGCCGTCAACTCCAGTCTCGGGATGGTGACCTGCTTCAGCGGAGCCACCCTGGATTTCCCCATGAGGAAGGTACAATGTTTCTGGCCCTGTTGATTTGTCAGCAAGAGGTAAGTAGCTATGCCATAGCCATCCTCACTGGCGTCCGAGAAATGATGTCGTTGAGCCGTCTTTGTAACTCCAAAACTCACAGGCTTGATGCATCTACTGACGTCGAAGCTAGAAAATTGTTGCAAATCTGTCAACCATCTGAGCCATCTCTGAGCTTGACCTTCTGGGATATCTTCATCCCATCCTCTCTTGTCTCTACACAGCTCTCGTAGGATCAGCTTCACCGGCAGAATGAGTGGTGCCAGGAATCCAAGAGGGTCGTAGATGGAACTGACCACGGAGAGAATCCCTCGTCTTGTGGATGGTCTTTCGTTCACCATTATTCTGAAGTTGAACGTGTCTGACTCAATGCACCATTGTACACCAAGAGCTCTCTCAATAGGAAGGACATCGTGGCTCAGGTCCAGATCTTTGACTTCAGTGGCTCTTTCCTTTTCTGGGATAGAAGCTAGAACTGCTCTGCTGTTGCTTATCCACTTAGTCAGATGGAATCCTCCATTCGAACACAGAGTTCTAAGGTCTCTTGGCAGTGCAATGGCATTGTCTTCTGTTGACACGGACTTCAGACAGTCGTCGACGTAAAAGTTTCTGAAGATTGTCTCCACAGCCTCTGATGCCTTTGCCATCTTCTGCAGTTTTTCTGAGAGCGTAGCTTACACAGCTGGGAGATGATGTGGCTCCGAACAAGTGTACAGCCATTATACATTCCAGCATAGCTTGACTAACGTCGCCATCTGGCCACCAAAGGAAACGCAGAAGATCAGCATCTTCATCAGGGACTCTGACTTGGTAGAACATTGATTCTATACCTGCCATCATGGCAACAAGCTCTTGTCTAAACCTCGTCAAGACGCCAATGAGGGTATTAGTAAGATCAGGACCTTGAAGCAGCTGGTCATTCAGTGAAGTTCCTCTGAATGAGGCGGCACAGTCAAACACTACACGGATCTTTTTCTTCTTTGGGTGATACACACCGTGATGAGGAATGTACCAGACCCTTCCATCTTCTCTGTTCAACTGTTCCTCGGGCACTTTTACAGCATAGCCTTTCGCTATGATGTTTCTCATGAAGCCTTTGTAGTCTTCGTGAAAGTCGGGGTTCTTGTTCAGCTTTCTCTTTAGACTGATGGCGCGCTGCTCTGCTATGCAGCGATTATTCGGCATCTTCGCGGTCTGTCTTCTCAGTGGCAAACCAATGTGATAGTGGCCATCAATGAACTGTGTAGACCTTGTCATCAAATCCATGAACTGATGGTCTTCTTGTGACATCTCTGTCTTTTCCTCACAGCTGTGTTCTGAGAAGTCTGCGTTGAACTGCTGTATCAACAGCTCTTCAATGCTTGCGATAGAGATACGATTAACTGTGACATTTTGTCGTTGCTCCTTGTTCGACTTGTTGCCATCATCTCTCCATTGACTACCCATCCAAGGGCTGTCCTGACAGCGTAGGGTCCGTCATCCTTGCTGTTTATCACCTGCCATGGCTCCATAGTTTTGTAGGCATTGGTTCCAATTAATAGGCCAATTTCTGCTTCAATGTATGGGAGGCGCACCTTTTCCAGGTAAGGCCATCTCTCCACATCCTTCTGCAGGGCTAAGTTCCCTATTTTAACAGGAATCTCCCTCTGTGTGAAAACATTAGGCAGGTCTATGAAGTCCTTCTCTTCAAGTCCACACACTTCTAAGTCTGACAGGATATAACTTTGCATTGACTTCTCATGACCCATGGTGCGTAATGGGATTTCTGTTCTTCTGCCTCTAACGTTCAGCTGTCGCATGAGTGTTTCTGTGCAGAACGTTGCTGAACTACCTGGATCCATGAAGGCGTAAGTCTCCACAAACTTCTCACTCCTCTTAGACTTGATCTTTACAGGTACGATGGCAAGAATACAATCACTGTCACCGGCCCCAGTGAATCCACAAGTCTCTGGTTCTAGCGACACCAGAGCACTTGAAACAACCTTCTCGTCGGTATTGTTTTCTTCATTCTTCTTAGAGACTTGTTCTTCTTTATGGATATGCAGCAGACTGGGATGTTTCCGAGTGCACTCTCTGCATGTTGTTCTTTGCTTACAGTTTCTGCTCAGGTGCCCCTGAGAAAGACATCCAAAACATAGGCCATTGTACTTCAGAAATTCAATTCTGTCTTTATGTGGCTGTGCTTTGATGTCACTGCAGAAATCCAATGTGTGATTCTTCTGGCAGAATAAACATGGCTTCTGAAAGGCATTAGCAGGCGTCACTGTGCTGCTCTTTTTGGGAGATGAGTTCTGAGACTTTTCTTCCCCAGCTTGAGTGACGATAGTTGCAAAGCTGCTTCCCTTGGAACCACCTTTCCTGAGAGTCTTTGATTCAGCAGGCTTGGCTTTCACTCTTCCATCAGTAGTTGGGCTGACATCCTTGATGTTTCTGAACAATGGGTCCATAGCAATTTTAGCCTGTCTGTCTATGAAATTCACTAAGTCTGCAAACCTGGCTCTACCTTTCCGTCTCTCCATTATCTCAAAGACTGTTCCTCTCCATTGTTCTCTCATCCTGTAAGGAAGCTTAGAGATGATGATTCTCATAGTCGTAGGATTGTCCATCTCTTCCATGAATTCAACATCCTCCATGGTGTTGCGACATCCTATGAGAAAAAGAACATATGTGTTCAATGCCTCCCCGTCCTCCGATCTGATCTGTGGCCATTTGATAGCCTTTTCAATATATGCAGTGACTATCTTCAGCTCATTGCCATAGTGCTCCTGCAGCAACTTCCTGGCTTCTATGTATCCCCGCTCCGGTCTCATGTGTTCACAGCTTCTGACCAGGTCTTGTGATTTACCACTGGTGTACTGTCCCAGGTAGTACAACTTATCACTGCTGCTCTCTGTTTTGGAGTCAATGGCTCGTTCGAAGGATCTGATGAAGGGCTTATACTTGAGTGGGTCGCCTTGGAACACTGATATGTCTCTTTGAGGGAGTCGAAACAGATTCTGTTGTTTTACAAGCATCTCTGTAATTTCGTTCTGATGCTGCATCACTCGGTATAGGCTTCTCTCTGTGTCTTCAGGCCTCTGGTGGTCATCAGCAGGGTCTAGTCTAGACCATCTGATGTCTGGGGTAGCATCACGTGCTCCTGTTAGTGGAAAGGCCTCTCTTCCACGCTGTAATGCCAGGAGATGTTCTTCAGACTCTCTTAACTTTTGAAGGTGCCCTGGATCCAACTCTGTGTGACACCATTGACTGGCAGTAATCGTTCATGCCATCCTGTGAGCCTTCATAATCTTCAAACACTCTCAACTTGGCACTGGAGATCGCAATAGCTGATTTTAGCTCCAGCTGTTCTTTCTTAGCCTTCAGTTGGGCCTGCAGTTGGGCCTGTTGGGCCTGCAGTTGGGCCTCCAGTTGGGCCTCTTCCCGTTCAAGAGCTCGCTTCTCCAATAAAGATGCTGCGCGCGCCATCAACGCTGCCTGTTCTACCTCTTCTCTCATGCGCCGCGACGAGCATGTGGTAGAAGCGACTGACCTGTGTCCAGAAACAGAGCTGCCTTCTTTTCGATTTTTGCTCAGTCTGGCTGAAGTCTCTGAAATGTTATCATCTGGTCCGACTTCATCGTCATCTTTATCTTTCTCTGCTGTATCAGCATCTTGACGAATCTTTAACATCCACTGTTCTGTGGCCTTGACATAGTCCTTAATGTTAGATGATTTAAGATCAAACCAGTTGTGCTGATCAGCATTTCCCTCATCTTCAGACAAAAGTGCTAATACATCTTCATTGAGTACAATAAATTCTTCATGCAACTTGGAGAAAACATAATGCATTATGTCTTCAACTTTCTCAATATTAGCATTTTCCTCCATGAGACAATCAATTATCTTCATTTTTCCAGTTAGCTGAGCTAATTTAGCCCTCCATGCACTTATGCTTCTATTTAACTTCTCTTCCATTGCCTTTGGGGTGAGTTTTACTTCCCTCTTTTGGCCAACAATCCTTCGTACAGCCTGGGGAAGCTCCTCACGGCTCCATAAGGCCTCGGCCATTTTACCCGCAGCTCTTATTCAGCTTCTCAATAGAATGAACAAGGCAAGTAACAGTCACTGTACCTTTGCTTTCTTATATTGTCGTCTGGCTCCGTGACCATTCCTGTATATGCTGACAATTCCGTCCTTTCCTTCTTAGGGAGCTAGTTTTTGATTAATGTAGTGGCGCTCCGTAGTTTTCAATATGCAGCCACTGAGCTTTGAGGCCTTTAGCAACGAGTAGATGCGTGTTGAAATAAAACATTCCAAAATGTAACTTTATCTTTTAACTGTTTACTGTAGTACATTTCAAATAGGATTTCAAAGTAAAACACGTTTAACACACACACGGTCAAAAACTGTATTGCACCACAGCCCTCAAAGCTTCTACCTTTTCCAGCCTCGTGGAGCTTGAACTGTAAAAATGGCTGGATATCATGTGACAAGCTTAAGGACTGTACCATTGTAGCAAGAATAAAGGGGGTCTCTCAGACTATACTATTGGAACAAGAAATGAGGGGGTTTCTCAATACAATAAGTCAGTCAGGTAAATTAACTATATTATACGAGAATATGCATCAAATTAAACAAATGTATGTACATACTCTACCATAATATTTAACCAATATTTTAAAGTATTTTCTTTCTGCTTTACACTTTCTTAAACTTTCATAACTATTACTGGAGGGGAGTGAGATGGTGGTCGGTGGGAGTGAGATGGTTGTCGGTGGGAGTGAGATGGTGGTAGGGGGAGTGAAATGGTGGTCAGGGGAGGTTGATATTGGTCGGAGGTGTGAGATGGTTGTTGGGGGGAGTGAGATCGTTGTCGGGGGAGTGAGATGGTGGTCGGGGGGAGTGAGATAGTGGTCTGGGGAGAGATGGTGGTCGGGGGGGTGAGATATTGGTCGGGGGAGTGAATTCTTGGTCGGGAGGAGTGAGAGGGTGGTCGGGGAGTGAGATGGTGGTCGGGGGGGTGAGATGGTGGGCGTGGAGTGAGATGGTGTTGTGGGGTTGTGATGGTGGTCGGGGTGTGAGATGGTGGTCGGGGGAGTGCGATGGTGCTGGGGGGAGTGAGATGGTGGTGGGGGGGTGAGATGGTGTTCGGGGGTAGTGAGATGGTGGTCGGAGGAGTGAGATGGTGGTCAGGGGGTGAGATGGTAGTCGGGGGGGAGTGAGGTGCTGGTCGGGGAGTGAGATGGTGGTCGGGGGGAGTGAGATGGTTTTCGGGGAGGAGTGACATAGTGGTCGGGGGGGTGAGATGGTGGCTGGGGGGAGTGAGATGTTGGTCGGGGGGAGTGAGATGGTGGTCGGGGGAGTGAGATGGTGGCTGGGGGGAGTGAGATGGTGGTCGGGGGAGTGAGATGGTGGTCGGGGAGTGAGATGGTGGTCGGCTGGAGTGAGGTAGTGGTCGGGGGAGTGAGATGGTGGCCGGGGGGAGTGAGATGGTGGCCGGGGGGAGTGAGATGGTGGACGGGGAGTGAGATGGTGGTCGGGGGAGTGAGATGGTGGTCGGTGGAGTGAGATGGTGGTCAGGTGGAGTGAGATGGTGGTCGGGGAGTGAGATGGTGGTCGGCTGGATTGAGGTAGTGGCCGGGGGAGTGAGATGGTGGTTGGTGGGTGAGATGTTGGTCGCGGGAGTGAGATGGTAGTCCGGGGAGTGAGATGGTGGTCGGGGTGAGGTTGATATTGGTCGGGGGGAGTGAGATATTGGTCGGGGGAGTGAGATGGTGGTCGGGGGAGTGAGATGGTGGACGGTGGGTGAGATGTTGGTCGCGGGAGTGAGATGGTAGTCGGAGCGGAGTGAGATGGTGGTCGGTGGGAGTGAGATGGTGGTAGGGGGAGTGAGATGGTGGTCAGGGGAGGTTGATATTGGTCGGGGGTGTGAGATGGTTGTCGGGGGAGTGAGATCATTGTCGGGGGAGTGAGATGGTGTTCGGGGTGAGTGAGATAGTGGTCTGGGGAGAGATGGAGGTCGGGGGAGTGAGATATTGGTCGGGGGAGTGAAATGTTGGTCGGGAGGAGTGAGAGGGTGGTCGGGGAGTGAGATGGTGTTGTGGGGTTGTGATGGTGGTCGGGGAGTGAGATGGTGGTCAGGTGAGTGCGATGGTGGGAGGGGGAGTGAGATGATGGTCGGGGGTAGTGAGTTGGTGGTCAGAGGAGTGAGATGATGGTCGGGGGTAGTGAGTTGGTGGTCGGAGGAGTGAGATGGTGGTCGGGGGTGAGATGGTAGTCGGGGGGGGGAGTGAGATGGTGGTCGGGGAGTGAGATGGTGGTCGGGGGGAGTGAGATGGTTTTCGGGGAGGAGTGACATAGTGGTCGGCGGGGTGAGATGGTGGCCGGGGGCAGTGAGATGGTGGCCGGGGGGAGTGAGGTGGTGGTCGGGGGAGTGAGATGGTGGCCGGGGGGAGTGAGATGGTGGTCGGGGGAGTGAGATGGTGGTCGGGGAGTGAGATGGTGGTCAGGGAGTGAGATGGTGGTCGGGGGAGTGAGATGGTGGTAGGGGGGGTGAGATGGTGTTCGGGGGTAGTGAGATGGTGGTCGGGGGGTGAGATGGTGGTCGGGGAATGAGATGGTGGTAGGGGGGGTGAGATGGTGTTCGGGGGTAGTGAGATGGTGGTCGGGGGGTGAGATGGTGGTCGGGGAATGAGATGGTGGTGGGGGGGTGGGATGGTGTTCGGGGGTAGTGAGATGGTGGTCGGAGGAGTGAGATGGTGGTCAGGGGGTGAGATGGTAGTCGGGGGGGGAGTGAGATGCTGGTCGGGGAGTGAGATGGTGGTCGGGGGGAGTGAGATGGTTTTCGGGGAGGAGTGACATAATGGTCGGCGGGGTGAGATGGTGGCCGGGGGGAGTGAGGTGGTGGCCGGGGGGAGTGAGATGGTGGCTGGGGGAGTGAGATGGTGGCCGGGGGGAGTGAGATGGTGGTCGGGGGAGTGAGATGGTGGTCGGGGAGTGAGATGGTGGTCGGGGAGTGAGATGGTGGTCAGGGAGTGAGATGGTGGTCGGGGGAGTGAGATGGTGGCCGGGGGGAGTGAGACGGTGGTCGGGGAGTGAGATGGTGGTCGGGGAGTGAGATGATGGTCGGGGGAGTGAGATGGTGGTTGGGTGGAGTGAGATGGTGGTCGGGGAGTGTGATGGTGGTCGGCTGGACTGAGGTGGTGGTCGGTGGAGTGAGATGGTGGTCGGTGGGTAAGATGTTGGTCGCGGGAGTGAGATGGTAGTCGGGGGAGTGAGATGGTGCTTGGGGTGAGGTTGATATTGGTCGAGGGGAGTGAGATATTGGTCGAGGGAGTGAGATGGTGGTCGGGGGAGTGAGATGGTGGACTGTGGGTGAGATGTTGGTCGCGGGAGTGAGATGGTAGTCGGAGCGGAGTGAGATGGTGGTCGGTGGGAGTGAGATGGTGGTAGGGGGAGTGAGATGGTGGTCAGAGGAGGTTTATATTGGGCGGGGGTGTGAGATGTTTGTCGGGGGGAGTGAGATCGTTGTCGGGGGAGTGAGATGGTGTTCGGGGTGAGTGAGATAGTGGTCTGGGGAGAGATGGTGGTCGGGGGAGTGAGATATTGGTCGGGAGAGTGAAATGTTGGTCGGGAGGAGTGAGAGGGTGGTCGGGGAGTGAGATGGTGTTGTGGGGTTGTGATGGTGGTCGGGGTGTGAGATGGTGGTCGGGGGAGTGCGATGGTGGTAGGGGGAGTGAGATGGTGGTCGGGGGTAGTGAGATGGTGGTCAGAGGAGTGAGGTGGTGGTCGGTGGGTGAGATGGTGGTCGGGGTGTGAGATGGTGGTGGGGGGGTGAGATGGTGTTCGGGGGTAGTGAGATGGTGGTCGGAGGAGTGAGATGGTGGTCGGGTGGTGAGATGGTTGTTGGGGGGTGAGTGAGATGCTGGTCGGGGAGTGAGATTGTGGTCGGGGGGAGTGTGATGGTTTTCGGGGAGGAGTGACATGGTGGTCGGGGGGAGTGAGATGGTGGCCGGGGGGAGTAAGATCGTGGTCGGGGGAATGAGATGGTGGCCGGGGGTAGTGAGCTGGAGGTCGGGGGAGTGAGATGGTGGTCGGGGAATGAAATGGTGGTCAGGGGGTGAGATAGTGGTCGGGGAGGTGAGATGGTGGTCGGGGGAAAGAGATGGTGACCAGGGGGTTAGATAATGGTCGGGGGTGAGATGGGTGTTCGGGGGAGTGAGATGGGTGTTCGGGGGAGTGAGATGGTGGTCGGAGGGTGAGATGCTCGTCGGGGGGTGTGAGATGGTGGTTGGTGTTGTGTATGTACCTTTAAGGGAGTAACGGGTCTCAGACTGCAGTACCGGCAGTGACCACCCCTGTATAAAAGGCCCTAGCAGGATTCTGTAGCTTCAGTTTCCAGGTTGTCTCCATTCAGTAAAGACTTGTTATAATCAACTCCTGCAGTCCGTGTCTCAATTATACACGGACATAATACTGGCGACGAGTAAGAAACGAATTTACCTGCAACTCGGCAGCACCTCAGACGACGTTATTGAAGGTCGAAGCCAGAAGAAAAAAAAAATAATCCAAATAATCTCAAGAAACAGGAGTCGACCGTGGGCAACCGCCCTCCAAATCATCGAATTGAAAAGTGCAGGAGAGACTGTCGAGAGCCAGGCTTGGTCTCCAGTCTGTGGTTTCCCAGCTAATCGGGCTGGTGGCAGGTAGTGTACTGATCCTTCCTGGGCTGCGGCGGGCTAGAGCTCGATCGGGTGGCTCTGCAACTGGGCCGGGCAGCGAGTCGGGAAGCAAAGAGAGAGAGAGAGGGTGGAGCACACAGGGCGCGGCCGGTGCTTCGCAGCCGGGCAACGTTCGGACCTAAGAAGAGGGTGGGAAGTGTCCCAGAGGGTCCGCTCCACGACGGGAACGGTTCTTCAATTAACGGAGCAAATATTGAAGCGCGATAGAAAAATAAAAATACCGTGGAGAGCGGCATTGGCAGCAGCGATCGGGGAGGTGCGAAGATCATAGGGCGTCGCCATTACAGGATAGTAAAATAAATATAATCGCCAGCAACAGCGTTGGCAGCAGCGGCAGCGGCGGGAAAGCGTGGGAGGCGCCATCTTAACTCGGCGGGGAAGAAGGAAAAGCGCGGGAGGTGCCATTTTGATCCATCGGGGACGAAGGCAAAGCGCGGGAGGCGCCATCTTAGATTTTCAAAGTGCCAAAGACTGGTGAAAACACTGCCTTCGATAATGCAATTGAAGACTGGACCACGTATGTGGAAAGAGTCGAGGTATATTGCAAGGCAAACGAAATAGCTGATGAGAAAAAGGCATCGGTATTGCAAAATTTAATGGGCACAAGAACGTACGGCTTATTGCAGGACCTGATTACTCCAGCCAAATCGAAGGCGAAGAGTTTTAACGAAATTGTTGCTATCCTACAGGAACACCTAAATCCTACACCGCTGCTGATAGCAGAAAGATTTAAATTCCACAGGAGAAATCAGCATAAAAATGAGAGCAATGCTGATTACGTTACGGAACTATGCAAGCTATCAAAGCACTGCCAGTTTGGAGCAGGACTGGCAGATACCTTACGGGACAAATTTGTCTGTGGACTCCTGAGTGAAGGAACCCAGAAGAGGTTACTCTCAGAGAAAGAGCTGACGCTAGACAAGGCTTTCAGCGTGGCAGTATCGTACAAAGCAGCAGCAAGGGGAGCTGCGGAAATACAACAAAAGCCACAGGAATACGGCACCCACGAAATGACACGGGGATTTGCAAAATGTTACCGCTGTGGCAGAACAAACCATGACTAGAAGGACTGCTGGTCCAAGGACAAAATATGCAGGCAATGCAGAAAGATGGGACACATTGCACGAGTTTACAGGTCTGGGAAGAAGACCAACGACAACAAAAAGGCTACTAAGGAACCGTACAGGAAAGTACAAAAGATGACGGACAGTAATTCCGAAGACCAGATGAGCGATAGTGAATCCGGGAACAAGAGACTAAGCTGTCTCAAACTTCACAACGTAATCGCAAAAGAGGATCACCGAACCATTTGGGTCACCCTCAGGATAGCATGGTCCCAAGTCAAAATGGAATTGGATACAGGATCAGCTCTAACTGTCATGAATCGACGAGACTACGAGCGGCTATTCTCACACATACCCTTGAGAGAGACATCCATCATCTTGAGGACGTATACGGGGCAAAAAATACACCCCAGAGGAAAAATAAGGGTGCCTGTCGAATACAACGGCAAGAAAATACGGAAATTGTATCTCTATATTCTGCAAGATGGTGGACCACCGTTATTGGGATGTGAATGGATCAGAAAGATAAGTTTAGACTGGCACTCCATTCAGGCACTGACGGTGGCTGGTAAAAAAGATGACGACATCATTCCTGGACGATTGTCAACAATCTTAGCTGACGCCAAAGAGGTATTTCAACAAGAACTGGGCACTCTTAAAGCCGTAATCGCCTCGATAAAAATAGAGGAGAATGCAATTCCCAAGTTTTTCAAAGCAAGACCGGTACCATATGCAATTCGCCCTGCCGTTGAGGCAGAGCTGGAGAATCTGGAGAAGGCAGGCGTGTTATCTAAGGTAGACTGGAGCGAGTGGGCGACTGTAAGGGGTCGTTTTAACGAGCTTATGGTGTGCTAAATCGGTTTTGATTTTCGCACTACTCGTGAGCGGTTTCAAAGTGCTCCCCCCTCACGGTTCTAGACACTGGGCTTATTGCCAGACAACCTTTGTGTGTTGGCCCAACTCGTGACTCGGAAGACAAATGGTTAGATGAGACAGGTTGAGTTTTAAATCAAAACGATCTTTATTTTTGAAAGAGAATGTACACAGAGAAAAAATGGCAAGAATAAATGCAGACGAAAAATAACGTTTCTCACAGAGGACTAAATTATACACTGAGAAAAATAACTTTAAAGCATATAAACAGTTCTAAAATAGCAATAAGCTAAAAGCGGGGGTGAGGGAAGCGCACGGACACATCGAGGGATAAATCACACTCCTGACTTACAAATACCCTTAACGTTACAAACCCTCCCGTTACTGAATATACCTCAATTATGTCAGTTAGGTAGAGTTGGGCCTTTATGCTCACCAGAATTTAAAAACCCTTCTGGACCTTGGTACTTCTTGTTACGCCTGGAATTTCCGATCTTCCTTATGGGACCGGCTCCTGGACCCTGTTACTTGGTGTCGTCCGGGACCTCTGACCTTCCTTATGGGACCGGCTCCTGGACTCGCTCTCCTGTACAAACTTTGGAAGTCCTCCGAAATCCTCGAGCCGTTTTCTGTTCCGCACGGTCCTCGAACTCCTGATGGTAACTGGACTTGGACTTCACGGTGTGAACCGTCTCTGGAGGAGTCTTCCTTACTCTGGTCAAATCTTAGACTGACTTGCTGACGATTTACCTGAACGGTTATACTCTTTTCTGGCCCTAATCTTGGCGCCAAATCAACCGTTTTCCTTTGTTAAGGTTGCTTTAACAAAAGCAAGCACATTAATTTTAACTGCTCGCAAATCGAACTAATGGGAATCCGATTAGTGTCCCTTCGTTTGTGTGTGCTCAGCAGTTTCTGAGATCGGTTACCACTTTGCCATAATGGGAATCCATTTAGTGTCCCTCCATTTGTGTGTGCTCAGCGGTTTCTGAGATCGGTTACCGCTCTGCCAGCGATTAGCGCACCTTCAGGTGCTAATAGTTTTGTTTACTGCTGTAACCACATTACAACATCAAAAACAGTAAGGTTCTGGATTCTTCTAATCGATGATGACTCAGACTGCTGTTAGGTACTGTGTGTGTGTCCTTTTGAACTGGGCCATGAGAACTGCCAGCTCCATTCTGTGTTCTCACAATGTGGCCACTTCAGGGGCCCTACCCGTATACTGTATTTCATGGATTTTTGCGAATTCTACAGACACCCATCATTCCTGTCATGAAGAAAACATTAAACAATAAGTCTGAGGAGCCAAGGAAGGTTCGCATCTGTGGGGACTTCAAGGTGACGGTGAACCCAGTCCTTCACACAGTACAATATCCTCTTCCAAGGATAGAAGATATCTTCGCCTCACTATCTGGAGGGAAGCGTTTTACAAAAATTGACCAAACACAAGCATATTTGCAGATGGAGGTTGAAGAATCCTCTAGGAAGTATCTCACGATAAACACTCACAAAGGTCTTTACCAGTATAATCGACTGGTATTCGGAGTAGCATCAGCTCCGGCGATATGGCAAAGAGCGATGGAACAAGTCCTCCAAGGGATTCCGGGGACTCAGTGTTACTTGGACGACATCCTAGTGACAGGTGAAGATGACAGTGAACACCTTGCCAACCTAGAGCAGGTGCTCACTAGGCTAAGAGAACATGGGCTACGAGCCAATCGCCCCAAGTGCGAGTTTTTTAAGAAACAGATATCGTATTGTGGGCACGTGATTGATGAAGAGGGGTTGCATAAGTCCCCTAACAAAATTGAAGCGGTAGTTAAGGCTCCAGCGCCTGAAAATGTGTCGCAACTGAGGTCATTCCTCGGATTGGTGAATTACTACCATAAGTTTTTGCCGAATTTGTCCACAATTCTGCATCCACTGAACGCCTTACTACGAACGGGAGTAGCATGGAAATGGAGCGATGAATGTAAGCGGGCCTTTCAGAAGAGTAAGGACCTAATCACTTCAGGAGAAGTATTGGCTCACTACAACCCATCACTACCGATAAGACTGGCGTGTGATGCGTCTCCCTACGGTGTTGGGGTGGTACTGTCACGTAAATTCCTTGATGGTTCAGAGAGGCCGATAGCTTTTGCGTCATGCTCGTTAACTTCAGCCGAGCGTAACTATGCCCAGATTGACAGAGAGGCCCTCAGCCTGGTGTGGGGGGTGAAGAAGTTCAATCACTGTCTGCACGGTCAGAAATTTACTCTACTAACTGATCATCAACCTCTCGTCTCCATTTTCAACCCTCAGAAGGGCGTACCGATAATGATGGCACAACGTCTACAGAGGTGGTCCCTTTTCCTAGGGGCACACCAATATGACATCGAGTACAAAGGAACTAAACAGCATGGGAATGCTGATGGATTGTCGCGCCTACCGTTGCCGACGGTGGAAGGAGAACTGGCAGTGGATCCAGTGGAGTTATTCCACTCGACTATAGTCGAATGTCTCCCTGTGATGAATGCAAACATAGAAAAGGAAACACAAAATGACCCGACACTCTCCTGGGTCTATGATTTAACGGTGAAGGGATGGCCAGCACATGGCGAACCACTGCTGCCAGCATTCTCGCTGAGAAGAGAACAGCTGTCAGTGTGCAGAGGAACCTTGATGTGTGGATCCAGAGTAGTAATTCCACCCAAATTGAAGGATTGAGTGCTCAAGGAGCTTCATGAGGGTCATCAGGGAGGGGTAAAAATGAAGAACTTAGCCAGAGCGTTTGTGTGGTGGCCGGGAATCGATAGAGAAATCGAAGAGATGACCAAGAGCTGTACAGGATGCCAGAAGGTCCAGAACGCCCCACCACAAGCCCCTCTACATCCATGGGAGTGGCCCTCATCTCCATGGCAAAGGGTGCACATTGATTTTGCTGGTCCATTTATGGACTCGATGTTTTTAATTGCAGTGGATGCACATTCAAAGTGGCCAGAGGTAATAAAAATGTCCTCAACCACCACAGAAAAACTATCACAGTCTTACGAACCATATTCGCCAGGAATGGGCTGCCTGAACAGATTTGCTCTGACAATGGACCACAGTTTGTGTCTGAATAGTTCCGGAGGTTCTTAAAGAACAATGGTGTTAAGCATTACACACCCGCCCCATATCATCCAGCCACTAATGGATTGGCCGAGAGGTTTGTTCAAACATTCAAGAAGGCTATCAAGGCAATGTGTAATGAAGATATACCCCTACAACACAAGGTGGATAACTTCTTGTTTGCCTACCGGAATGCGACACATGCGGTTACCAACCAAACTCCAGCCATGATGTTCTTCAATCGAAGACTACGATGCCGCTTGGATTTGGTTAAGCCAAACATCAGAAGAGATGTGGCGAACAGGCAGTTTCAGAATATGAATGAAAGGCCGACCAGGAGTTTTAAGATAGGTCAACCAGTTTTGGCCCGGGACTACCGCACAGAGAAATAGCAGCCAGGAACGATCTGTACACGGCAAGGACCTCTAATGTATACCGTGGACGTTGGAGAGAGCATTGTAAGACGCCATGCTGACCAGATTATAGAGTCACTGGAAAACGTCAACTCCACACCACGATTTGATACACCTGGCGATGAAACCGAAGTACCAATTGCATCTACCGCAGAGTCGGTGCTATTGGAAGCAGACGAACCAAACAACGACATTGATCCCGACTCAACCTTGCCAGAAGAACCTGATATCCCAAAGAGGCATTATCCAGACAGAATCAGGAAGCCTCCTCAAAGACTGAACTTATAATTGCTTAACTTCAACCAATGTATCTAGCAACCGTAATTGTAATTAGTTATTATTTAGTTGTTAAATGAATGTTATGTACTGTTTATCTAAAAGGGAAGGGTGTGTTGTGTATGTACCTTTAAGGGAATAACTGGTCTCAGACTGCAGTACCGGCAGTGACCACCCCTGTATAAAAAGCCCTAGCAGTCTTCTGTAGTTTCAGTTTCCAGGTTGTCTCCATTCAGTAAAGACTTGTTATAATCAACTCCTGCAGTCCGTGTCTCAATTATACACGGACATAATAGTTGGGGGGTGAGATGGTGGTCGAGATGGTGGTCGTGGGAGTGAGATGGTGGTCGGGGGAGTGAAATGGTGGTCGGGGGAGTTAGATTGTTGTCGGGCGAGTGAGATGGTGGTTGGGGGAGTGAGATGGTGGTCGGGGGAGTTAGATCATGGTCGGGGGAGTGAGATGGTGGTCGGGGGGTGAGATGGTGGTCGGGGGGAGTGAGATGGTGGTCGGGGGAATTAGATCATTGTCGGGGGAGTGTGATGGTGGTTGGGGGAGTGAGATGGTGGTCAGGGGGTGAGATGCTGATCGGGGGAGTGAGATGGTGGTCGGGGGGTGTGAGATGGTGGTCGGGAGAGTGAGATGGTGGTCGCGGGGAGCGAGTTGGTGGTCAGGGGAGTGAGTTGGTGGTCGGGGGTGGGTGAGATGGAGGTCGGGGAGTGAGATGGT